>NC_091754.1:64935011-65168837 GCF_043380555.1 Nothobranchius furzeri
GCTCCTCTGTGGCAAGGCTCCAGGGGTGGATGAGATCCGGTGGATGAGATTCCTTACGGCTCTGGATGCTGTGGGCCGGTGTTGGCTGACGCGGCTCTGCAATATCGCGTCGACATCAGGGGCAGTCCCACTGGACTGGCAGACCGGGGTGGTGGTCCCCTTATTTAAAAAGGAGGACCGCAGGATGTGTTCCAACCACAGAGGGATCACACTCCTGAGCCTTCCTGGTAAGGCCTATTCAGGGATTCTGGAGAGGAGGGTCCGTCGGATTGTTGAACCTCAGATTCAGGAGGAGCAACTGGGTTTTCGTCCTGACCGTGGAACACTGGACCAGCTCCATACCCTTAAGGGGATCCTGGAGGGTGCGTGGGAATTTGTCCAACCAGTCTACGTGTGTTTTGTGGATTTGGAGAAGGTGTTTGACTGCATCCCTCGGCGGGCCCTGTGGGGGGTACTCCGGGAGTATGGGGTACCAGGCCCTCTGATACGGGCTGTTAGCTCCCTGTATGACCAGTGTCAGAGCTTGGTCCGCATTGCCGGCAGTAAGTCGGGCTCGTTCCCAGTGAGAGTTGGACTCTGCCAAGGCTGCCCTTTGTCACCGATTCTGTTCATAACCTTTATGGACAGGATTTCTAGGTGCAGCCAAGGTGTGGAGGGCAACGTAATATGGAATATGGAATAATATGGAACTTTTGCAATGTTTGTTCCCAGCAGGTCACTGAGATCATGTGATCAATGATCAATGAGTAAGATGGCGCTTGCGCACGGTCACGCTGCGAGCTGCTTGTCCTCTTTACGCACTGATGCCTTGCATTTGTAACGGAATCAAAGTGATGTAACTAACCAAAGTTGTATTTTAATACAGTGTTAGTAGTTCACTTTTTATAAACAGAAGAATAGGCTGTTTTTATCATCAGGGAGTTTAATTAAACACTCTGTATTGACTTTGAGACAATAAAAGAGAGAGAGATGGGATCGTTTGAGAATCTTTAATTTCTGAATTATAAATTCTAAACAATCTACCAGGACTACTCTGTGATGGATGAGAATGGATTCGGATGTTGTGTTGGTGCGTGTGTGTGAGTGCGTGTGTCTGGTTCAGATTCTCTAGGATGACGTAATCGAATCTGGTCGTCTTTGTTATGACTAGGTATCACGAGGCTTATAAAGTGATGACATGAGCCGCTATTTTGCCGTGTACGTACCCAGTGGGGTCTCCCAAGTAGATCAGGAATTGCCAGGTCTGGAAACCTCGGATGTACGGTGGAGCTGTCGGTGCAGCGATCACAACGTTTCAAAGCCCGTCTGGAGGGTTGACCCCGGTACCGTTCAGCGGCGTCAGCAGGTGCTCTTATTTTGAAAGGACGTCGTCTGGTTGTTAAACGACGAAAATCTCCCGTTTCACAGTTCTTAGTTTAAAGAAAACGCATCCGGCCAGGCTGCGCTTGTCTTTAGGATGATGGTGAACAGAACTGAAGTCAAGATGGAACTGACTTAAAAAAATGGCGTTGCCTTGTTTTATATCTCTGACTTGTTGATAAGTTTCAGTAAAGTAGATTGGACACTTGAAGTCAACACCAGATTCTCCTGCGGCAGCCGAAAGCTCTGATTGGTTGGAACAATGTGTCATGCGTTTCTATGGAGATGAGGATCAGTATGTCTGCACCGTAGTCCTGGTTTCATTAAACATAATTCATGACATATTTATTTCACAGATCATTCACTTGATTATTGTTGATCAACATCTGTTTTGCTTAATAATTTTAATCACAAATAAAGTACTTTGATTAAGTAAAGCTTCTTCTTCTCCTTCGGACTCTTCTCCTGGAATGTAAACAGTCTGAGGAACAACCTGACCTTGGTTTTTCTACACGGTGTTATTGTGCCCAGGGGCCAGCTGTATGGAGTTGAAAACCATGAACTTCATAACCTTACACATTTTATCGGTTTTTATTGGCGTTTTATTGGCTTTTATGCACTTTTCTTGTCGCTGATCCCTTTTTTGAATGGTGTGGATCCTCTGCTGACATATGATCGAGCTGCGCTGCTGAGGCTTCGTCCTTCCGTTGATGTAGCCGGCAGCGCGCGCTGGGAACCGGGCTGTGCGAGCTATGAACCTCACGGACGATGCTGCTGGTTAAACTGCCCGCGTGCTCTCTCCACCCAAGCCGTGATGTGTCGGCCCTCTGTCCACCCCAGCTCGAGAAGGAAGCATCGGAGAAGACGAGGAAAGAGAGGTAGCCGGCGCGTGAGACGTCGGCCTGGATCCCTGAACAAGCGGCTAGCCCGATCCGGCCCAGCTTCTGACCCGATGGTTCCGAGATGTCTCCTGGATTACTCGGCGCCCTGCCCAGGGAACTTGGCCGGCTCTGAGGGAGAACTGGCACCGCGCCACGGCCGATCGGCTCGAAGATCACGCCAGACTGGGTTTTGCTGGGAGAATCTGCGCTCGGTTACGGGTACAGAGTTAGAGGGGACTGGGTCCGTGCGCGATCTCTGTGCTGCAGCCCCGCTGCAGACCCGGTTTGATTTGGTCAATGCCAGGTCTGTGCTGAACAAAACTTTTATTCTTCGTGACTTTTTTATTCAGCATGACCTGGGTTTTCTCTGCATCTGTGAGTCCTGGATCCCGTTTGGCGACACAAGTTCCCTACTCGAGCTCATACCACCTGGCTGCTCGTGTTTTAATACTCCCAGGTCACGGGGCAGAGGTGGAGGGCTGGTTGTTGTTTTTAAATCCAGCTTTCCTTGTAAACAGCTTACACCCACCATGCCATTTTCTTCCTTTGAACTGTGCTTATTTGAGCTGTGCATCTCCCCCCGCCTGCTCGTTGTCCTGATTTATCGCCCTCCAAAGACTGACTCTAACTTCCTTAATGATTTCTGTGATCTTGTGGCAGACTGCATCCTAAAATATGATTATGTCCTATTTTTTGGTGATTTTAACATCCATATCTGCTGTCCTGACAATGTGCTTGCTAAACGTTTTTTTAATTTGCTAGAGTCATTCAATCTAACTCAATGGGTATCATCCCCAACTCATGCCAGGGGTCACACCCTGGACCTGGTTATCTCTTATGGTCTACCCATCATGAACCTTGTGACTTTGCCTCCTGTGTTCTCTGACCACTCTCCTATACTCTGTGATGTTACGTTGCCATGTCCTGTCCCTGTGTGTGTAGCTCCAGCTACTAGGTTCAGAGCCCTGGATGCAGAAACTATTTCAAATTTTTTGGACTGTATGTCTGTAAGGTTAGAGACCTTTAACCCTGATCCATCTAACGTTGATCACTATTCACAACACTTTTGATGTACTTTGTAATCAGGTCCTGGACGTGGTTGCCCCTCTCAAGCTTAGCAAGTCTCGGCCTAGGAGGGAGCCTTGGCTCTCTGATGTCACACGGGCTTGTAGGCGGGCGTGTAGATCCTCTGAGAGAAAGTGGAAAAAGGATGGCCTACAGGTCTCGCGTGAGTTGTTCAGAGCATCTCTGGTTGCTTATCAGGATGCTGTGAGGGCCGCCAGAATGGCCTATTTTGCAGACATCATTGAGACAAACTCCAATAATCCTAAGATTCTCTTCAAAACGCTAAACTCTGTTCTGGTGTATCAGGAGCCTAGCTCCATGTCTCCTACAGCTGCTGGAAACTCTGAAGCTTTTCACAAATTCTTTGTTGATAAAGTATCAGGCATTAGAGCAGCTATTTCTGGTAACTCTGTTGACCCTGTTCCAGTTCATCCATTACCACCCACCCTGAGCTCCCTCAATACAGTTTCATACTCTGAGCTGAGTAAGCTAGTTGCGAGGCAGAAGCCATCTGGCTCTCCACTTGATGTTCTGCCGCCTCGTCTCTGGAAGGCTGCCTTTCCGTGCCTTGGCCCATCACTTGGTCAGATTATCAATGGGAGCCTCAGCACAGGTGTGGTCCCACCTGCTTTGAAAGCAGCAGTTATTCGGCCGACCCTGAAGAAACCTGGTGCTGATGTCTCTGTGATAGAAAATTACAGGCCTATCTCTACCCTGCCCTTTACATCTAAACTGCTTGAGAAAGTTGTTTATCAGCAGCTGGTCTCACATTTAGCTGACTCTGATCTGTTTGAGGTTTTCCAATCAGGGTTCAGGTCTGGCCATAGCACAGAGTCAGCTCTACTGAGGGTCCTAAATGACATCTATCTATCACTAGATCATGGAACATCTGTGCTGCTTCTGTTATTAGACCTGACAGCAGCCTTCGACACAGTTGACCACGCGATTCTACTCGATCGCTTGGAACGATGGGTTGGGATCAAAGGGTCAGCTCTGGACTGGTTTAGATCGTATCTCCAAAACAGGACATTCTGTGTTAAACTGGGTGATGTTTTTTCTTCTTGGGAGGGGCTCCGGTGGTGGGTCCCGCAGGGGTCGATCCTTGGTCCACTTTTGTTTGCCATTTATCTGCTACCTCTGGGGTCAATCTTTCGTAAACATGGCCTATCATTCCATCTGTATGCTGACAATTGCCAGATTTACTCTCCATTGTGTCAGGAGAAAGGTCACTCTATCCAGTCCTTTGTCTCCTGTGTTAATGAGGTGAAGTCTTGGCTAATGTCCAACTATCTACATCTGAATGAGGGAAAGACAGAGCTCATTGTTTTTCACCCCAACAGCAGGAATGTGGATCGTTATGCTGATCTTGGCCCTCTTTCTCCGTACTCAAAACCAGTTGTTACCAGTTTGGGGGTGAAACTTGATGTAGGACTTAAATTTGATGCACACATCAATTCTGTGATCCGGTCCAGTTTCTTTCACCTGAGACGCCTTGCTAAAATCAAGCATATGCTGTCGAGAGCCCACCTGGAGCAGGTATTGCATGCCTTTGTTATTTCTCGGCTTGACTACTGCAACTCTCTCTATGCAGGGTTGTGTCAGTCATCACTGCGTCGCCTACAGGTTGTGCAGAACAGCGCTGCCAGGTTCCTGACTGGGACCAGGAAACGGGACCACATCAGTCCAGTTCTGGCCTCCCTGCACTGGCTTCCGATTTCCTATCGCTCACAATTCAAAATACTCGTCTTTGTTTATCATTTCTTCCAGGGTGGTGCTCCCCCCTATCTGGCCACACTCCTGAACAGACATTCCCCATCACGCGCTCTGCGCTCCTCTGACCAAGGCCTGCTCGCTGTCCCTCGGTCTAGGTGTTGTACCCGTGGAGACCGGGCTTTCTCAGTCCTAGCACCGTTACTCTGGAACCAGTTGCCACCCTGAGTTAGGCTGTCCCCTTCTCTGCCAGTCTTTAAGAACCACCTAAAAACACACCTCCTCCGCTTGGCGTTTCCAGAACATGTTTGATTATGGCCCTCTATTATGTTGAATCCATTCCACAGTTTTCATTGGTACACTCAATCCATCCACTCAATCCAATTGTGTTTCACACATTTGTATTTTACCGGAATGTTTCATCTGTCTTGTAATTTTCCATTTTGTATTTTGTAATTTGTATTTTGTAATTTGAATTTCTTTTATTGTTGATTTATTCAGTATAATTACTTACAACTGTACAATGTTCAGCGCTTTGGGCTTCCTGACAGGGTTGCGGAAGGCGCTTTATAAATAAAGCTTTGATTGATTGATTGATTGATCCATCTTGGTGGCCTGAGGATCAGGTCTCTGCTTTTTGCAGATGATGTGGTCCTGTTGGCTTCATCAGAACGTGATCTTCAGCTTTCGCTGGAGCGGTTCACAGCCGAGTGTGAAGCAGCTGGGATGAGAATCAGCTCCTCTAAATCTGAGACCATGGTCTTGATTCAGAAAAGGGTAGAATTCCTTCTCCGGGTCAGGGATGAGGTCCTGCCCCAAGTGGAGGAGTTTAAGTATCTTGGGGTCTTGTTCACGAGTGAGGGAAAACTGGAGCGTGAGATCGATAGGCGGATTGGTGCTGCATCTGCAGTGATGCAGGCGTCGTACCGGTCTGTCGTGGTGAAGAGAGAGCTGAGTCAGAAGGTGAAGCTCTCGATTTACCGGTGGATCTACGTTCCTACCCTCACCTATTGTCATGAGCTTTGGGTAGTGACCAAAAGAACAAGATTGTGGATACAAGCGGCCAAAATGAGTTTTCTCCAAAGAGTGGCTGGGCTCTCCTTTAGAGATAGGGTGAGAAGCTCGGTCATTCAGGAGGGGCTCAGAGTAGACCCGCTACTCCTCCACATCGAGTGGAGCCAGTTGAGGTGGCTCGGGCATCTGGTCAGGATGCCTCCTAGACGCCTCCCTGGTGAGGTTTTCCGGGCACGTCCAACCGGGGGGAGACCTAAAGTTAGACCCAGGACACGGTGGAGGGACTATGTCTCTCACCTGGCCAGGGAACGCCTTGGGATTCCCCCGGAGGAGCTGACCCAAGTGGCTGGGGAGAGGGAAGTCTGGACCTCTCGCCTTAGGCTACTGCCCCCGCCACCCGACTCTGGATAAGCGGATGAAAATGGATGGATGGCATAACAACATGTATCCTTAATCAATCCTCAGGTAGTTTTCATGAACTGACAGAAGAGAAATTGAAAAAAAATTACTCTGCTTCCATATTTTGAGAGGCAGTCAGCTCCAGGCCACACACTATATGATTAAAAAGATAAATCAACCATTTGAAGCATGTTTCTGTGTAAAAGATAAAATAAAACAATTACACATTTACCTATTTTAAGTTCATGAACAGTCACGACTCTTGCGTTTACAACCACTGAGTTCTGACATTTAAGTTAACAAACAATTTCAGAGTAACATGAACCACAACAGAAAGATAATTGGACTGATCATATTGTGTCTTCTCTGTCTGAGAAAACTCATTGTAAAGTGCAGATCTCTGACCTCCACACACACACCACTCAGCAGGCCTGCAACATTAAGGCCATAAGGCCTCACTGATTCAGTTAAAAGGTCTTCATATTCCAATGGGCAGCAGTTCTATGAAAAGCTGCTTTGACCCCGATACATCCTACCTCTGTAAACAAGAACAGACTGAGTTTACTGCCTGAAGGCGTCGATCTAGGAACAATCTTTGCATATCTAGACGCACTTTTAGTAACATGCTAAAATGTATCAGCATTTATTACGCTACATAACAACACAACTCACGCACGCACGCACGCACACGCACACACACACACACGCACACACACACACACACACGCACACACACACACACACACACACACACACACACACGCACACACACACACACACACACACGCACACACGCACACGCACACACGCGCACGCACACGCACACGCACACGCACACACACACACACACACACACACACACACACACATTCTGAGGTCAAGGACAGATCCAGTAATGTTTCCTTTTTCTGATGACTGGCCTTTTAATTCACTTCTTCTTTATTCTTTATTCAAGATGTCCAGTCATGACATCAGTGATAAGCAAACAACTCAGCCTTAAAGTTTCAGGCACTAAAACATCGCTCCAAAGACACTCTCCTCCTTTATTTTACAATTTCTTATCACATGCATGACATGATTGTATTTAAAAGGCTATAGCTAAGGTTTGGGTGAGCCACTCAGTCATTCAGATTCAGTCTGGTCTCACTGTGGCAGCAACAATCTGTGTCATTTCTGAGGGATTAAAGGCATGCAAATGACCTCAAATTATTTTTCCTTTTTTTGGGGGGGGGGGGGGGGGTTCATATTTCATCATACTAAATATGTATTTATCTGTGTCACGCTGCTAGACATGCTTAACAGTTTAGCATCTAATGTCAAATAAATGAATAAATATGTGTGTGGCCACAGTCAGCAGGAGGCAAGCATGATCCACTCCTTCTGTGATGTTTAAAGCTGAGAGGAGATTTTATTTCATTGTTACATTTTCCCTAAGTGACTTATGGAATGGGGTTTTAACATAAGCCCAGACCACTTATTATTAGGGCTGCAGCTATCGAATAATTTAGTATTCAAACATTATTTTGAATCCTCCATCGGTTAATTGAATATCTGATTTGACGTTTCAAGTGAAACAAGACCGTCGTCTGCTGCCAAAAATATGAAAATAAAACAGCTAAATTGTAAAAGGCTCTGTAATATACAGGGTGGGCCACTTATATGGATACACCTTCATAAAATGGGAATGGTTGGTGATATTAACATCCTGTCTGTGGCGCTTTAGTTTATGTGAGGGGGCAAACATTTCAAGATGGGTGGCGACCATGGTGGCCTTTTTGAAGTTGGCAATCTTGGATCCAACTTTTGTTTTTTCAATAGGAAGGGGATCATATGACACATCAAACTGATTGGGAATTTCACAAGAAAAACAATATGGTGTGCTTGGTTTGAACGTAACTTTATTCTTCCATGAGTTATTTACGTTTGTATTTGTTCACAGCCATTGGCATGTCGAAGAGGTTAACACGTGAGGAGCAGATCGAAATTGTGTTAAAATCTGGTGAACTCACTTACCGGGTCATTGCAGCAGATTTCAATGCAAGACACCCTACGAGATCACCCATCTCCCATGCTACAGTTAGCAAAGTGCTTGTTAAGTTTCATGAAACTGGTTCAGTGTTGGATTTGTCAAAAAGTGGACACATGAAAACTGTCACTAATGAACAAACATCAGTTTCTGAATGAATAGGAATAGGTTCGTTCAGCAAGGGCCCACAGCGTAGCATTCGCCGCATGTCACTGGAGAGTGGCATTAGTCAAACATCCCATCGGCGGATATTAGCTACTCACAAATGCCACCCTTACAAACTCCAGCCACTGCAGCATCTTAACGAAGATGACCCAGATTGGCGCACAGAATTTGCAGAATGGGCAAAGCAAAAAGTGGAACAGGACCCCCAGTTCAAGCAGATGATTTTGTTCAGTGATGAGGCAAACTTTTATGTGAATGGTGAAGTTAAACAAAACCACCACTATTGGTCTGACACTAACCCACATTGGATAGATCCCTCCAAGACTGTTGGAACAAAAAAAGGGATGGCATGGTGTGTTATATGGGGTACAAAGATAGTGGGGCCATTCTTCATCAATGGAAACCTCAAGGCCACTGGATATTTGAAATTGCTACATGATGATGTGTTTCCCTCTTTATGCACTGAAGCTGGCACATTTCCTGAGTTTTCCCAGCAAGATGTGCAACACCACATTATACAGGGTTTTTCCTGCATTCAAATTTGCGTGGCGGCCGCCTCCAGCTAATTTTGTGCCTCCCCAGCCTGATTTCACTTTGCCCCCAGCTTTATGGATGTTATTTTAACTGTAGTTGCAGCGTTGTGCCACTGCAGGGACACTGTATCAGCAGCGGTGCAACGAAAAGCGCTAAAACTGCTGCAGAAAAAGAAGATTAAAAAAAATGTGCTTTTCTCGCTAGTTACATATCTATGGTTGGTGCTATTGGCGTCCTGATTTTCCCCCAGGCTCTTCCATATCAGAGCAGGGCTGTACAGTGCGGCAAAAAAAACTGTCTGTGCGTGTCTATTTTTAAACGTAGCACTATTTTCCCCAGAACTTTATTGAACAAATGTAAGTTAGGTGTGAGAAAAATACTTTTTACTGGCACACAGTGTGGTCATCTGGATGCAGTGGAGGAAAATAAAGGAACCAACAAAGGCAGAACCAGTCCAAAGTTTGGGATCAAAAGTGCAGCTACACGCAGACTGGCTAATGCTAACGGGTAGCAGTGTCACGATCAAGTGGCGCACAGAAAAATATATGATGATGGTAAAACTAAGAAAGACTAAACTCTACAAGTGGATGAAAAGTCCCCACCATCCAGTTTATTCTGCATCCTGCAGCGCTACGGATCTGAACCGCTGCAGATACGAGTCACATTACTGCTACAAGTCTGCTCCACAGACAGGAGCAGGAAATATGGCAAGCCATTGTAGTATATAATTCAAAAATGTTCTCTTTGAACATAATTTAAACTGGGTTATTGCCAACCCGTACATAATAGACATGCCACCATTGCATTGTTAGCAGCAGAAATTAAATGTTATTACCATTTCTAATCCAAATGCATGATAATGAAATTCATTATATTTTACTGCACATATTTATGTGTTATTGTGACTAAGATGAGTGTTATTAATACAAACCTAAAATGTTACTGAAATGTAGGTCACTCGTTTCAGACGAGTATCCGGTACGGATAAAGCATTTTTGACGAATACGAGCATGAAACAAGTAAAACTAGTAAATATCTGTATTCGTGCTGAAGGAAAATCCTCATTGGGTAACTGACTGGCTTCACGCTCTGTGATTGGCCAGTCACATAGAGCGCCCGCCCCTCCCTACACACAAAACTCTAGCCGGCCGAGAGCGCAATCCATCCTGCTCATCCACGCACACACACAGACAGTAACGGATCTCGCTGTGATTGCTTCACTGTTGCTCACGTTTCTTCAGTTTTCCCTAGGTTTTCTTCAGCTCGCCTCTTTTTCAGTTGAATATTTAAAGTTACTTTTTCGTAACTTACATGGTGCATTTGACAAGACAGAGCTGACGTGCTGCATCAGTCACTCACTACCTCCGCTCCGGTCGGGTTTTTAATTTTATTTAACTCCCTCTCTCTCCCTCACTACCTCTCACACACACACACACACACACACACACACACACACACGCACGCATGCACGCACGCACACACACACACACACACACACCTCAATCAACATTGTTTTGTTTAACTTTGTGTGGGGCAAAATGCCAAGATCATTAAGAAAAAAATGAGTTTAATCAAATTAAATTAAAAAATATATACAAAATTGTGTCTGGTTCTAGCATTTCATATTTCCTAGTTCCTACTGCATGAGTTCAGATGTATTCATCCATGCACTTAAATAATAATGTTCTGATTTTATTGAAACACTTGTTTTCTAATAGTTCCTTCACTATTGTGATCAAAAATATTTAGTCTCAATTCTGAGGCTGCTCTGTAAATAGTTTTCAAATAAACAATACACATATAAACTTCTGATCAATCCATATCAATTTCAGACTTAAAATAATGTATTGATGTAAACCACACCCACTTCCGGTTAAACCACGCCCACTTCCGGGTTATGCCACGTCCATTCTGAGTACAGATACAGATAATTTAGTTGGTTGAACAGATACAGATAGTGGTGTACTCGCTCATCCCTAACTTTAACTATAAATATCAGATGGAAAAAAGAGAACCAAACACCAATCTGATGCATATTTTTGAGCCTTTTATAATATTTTGCCTTTAAAAAAGTGAGGCAGTTGAATGCGGTGCACGGTCAGGATGGTACCGCCTCTGCCTCAATTTGAGCCAGGCAGGGCCGGCTCTGGGTAATTTGGTGCCCAAGGCGAGAGTGCCCATTTGTGCCCCCCCCCCCCCCGCCTCTCACCCAAACCCAAGTCCACACAATGGAAAAAGCAACTCCACAGTTATTCCTTAGTTACTAATTTTTTATTTTAAATATTCACACAGCAACTCTTTAAAGTCAACAGCCTGAAGAATAAATGTAAGCTTGAAAGATAAGTAACCTGAGAATATTACAATAACCGACAACTCAAAATGTTGTGCAAATGTCATTGGGGGGGGGGGGGGGATGCAAAATCAAAAGCAACATTAAACTGTGCAATCAAAAGCAAAACTCAAATATCAAAGTGTCATCATAAAGAAAGTTCTACTTTCCATTTTGTTCAACTGCTGTGGCCAGTCAGCAGGATCCATGGGGCCAGCAGCTCCTACATGTTCACACACATCTGTTGAAGCTGATGATGGCGTCTCTTCAGGCTGTTGGACTGGAGCACTGAGTCTGCTGGTGTTGGGTTCTTCTTCTGTGAGAAAATAAACACACACACACACACACACACACACACACACACACACACACACACACACACACACACACACACAAAGCAACTTAACCCTCTGATGCATGAATTAAGAACAGTGCCACTTTCACATTCAGTATTCCTCGGTCATGTGCAGTGATGCTTTTCACTATTTTTAATATTACTGGACTTTTTATTTTATTGATTTTTTTAATCTGTTCTATGAAAACATGAATAAAATTATCAAAAACAGGTGGAAGTGGGGAATATTTGAAAAAACTTATGTCTCACTCTCAGGTGCTCTTCAGCATCCAATAAATTGTAGAATATGAGGAAGAAGATCCGGTGATCTGAGGCACTCTGAGGATTTCATTTATTAAACAAGGAAACACCGGTACGACCTTCTTCAGGGCATAAACCTTTATACCTTGATGACTCACTATGTCACAAAAACTAATGTCCATCCTTTTTTACAAATTTACAGCCTAATTGACAATAACATCTTAAGGAGACAATTTCAGATGTGTATGTTGAGATTATTTAATATTCTCAATGCTAAATCAATGCTGCACTGATTGTGCCAAAAACAAGTGTCTGGTGTGGATTTAAATTAATTTTGCATATGGAAACATGTGATAAGCCGTTTAATTTGAAAAAGTCCGTTTCTACAGCTGATTACAAATAGCCTAACAAGTAACTTACTCACCTGGTTCTAGATGCTGAGATTGTAGCTCAGTAAATGTGCTGCTGCTGCGTGATGCCTGGATGAAGACGCTGCAGCGTAAACAAGAAAGAGACGCCATAAGATGCCATGCTGTGTTTAGGCAGTTCTCACTCCCCGCCGGGCCCGGCGGCAGCGGGGGAGTCCCCGCCACGGCCGCGGCGGTGCCGCCCGCCCGATGTGTCGGACAAAGTTGAAAATTTGCTACACCCACACCTAACGTTCTTCTGATATGAAAATATTAAATTCATATTGTATGCGTACTTAAAACTTGAAACAACGTTCATAAAAGGCTGCAATCAAGCTCCAAAAACCAGTAAAAAATCTTACATTCTTCATCATCACAGTGAGACTCAACATTGTCTCACTGCATCTGGACACGACGATTCAAAAGTAAAATGAATGGGTTAAAGTTACAGATACTGTATTGTGTGTGTAAACAGCTAGCGAGAGTCCGTCCGTGGACCGTGCGTGGCAGGAGAGGCAGTTAGCTACAATGCTAACGCAAAAAGTTCCTTTGCAAAACTTATAAAGTCTACATACCTCTGCTTTGGGCCCGTTTTTTTCTTCCTCCTTCCTTCGCTTTCGGAATGCTGATCCCGATGGCTTAGGTGTTCTTTTCCGCGTAAAATATCAAACGTTTAAACGCGACTACATCAGGATGTCCTTCAAAGTGCCACCCACACACGTACTATGGCAACCTTAATGGCCAAATGCATCGGAGCGGTGGCTCAAGCGGGAGCTCGAAATGCAGCCAGATCATTAGAATTTAAATATTGATGTTTTAATTTCATGTCATTTCAAAGGGGAATTTTGAGTATGCAGAGAGTGCATTTCATATTACAAACATGAATTTAATAAACTTTTTTTTTGAAATTTTGCGCCCTATCCATCAGATGGCGCCCCAGGCGGCCGCCTGTGTCGCCTGTCGACAAAGCCGGCCCTGGAGCCAGGAAAAACCCTGTTGTGGGTGTCAGGTCAGAGCATTCCTAGATGAACGGTTTCCTGGAAAGTGGATTGGGGATCATTGAACTGCCCCCAAGGTCTCCCGATCTGACCCCCTTAGACTTTTATCTTTGGGGTCATCTGAAGGCAATTGTCTATGGTGTGAAGACACATGATGTGCAGCACCTGAAACTACTGATACTGGAAGCCTGTGCTGGCATTTCTCCTGCAGTGTTGCAATCAGTGTGTGACGAGTGGAAGAAGAGGGTTGCATTGACAATCCAACGCAATGGGCAGCACATTGAACACATTTTATAAGTGGTCAGAAACTTGTAAATAACTCATGAAAGAATAAAGTTACGTTCAAACCAAGCACACCATTGTTTGCCCCCTCACATATGCTAATGTGCCACAAACAGAATGTTAATATCACCAACCATTCCCATTTTATTAAGGTGCATCCATATAAATGGCCCACCCTGTATATTATATTGGTGTCATCTAGTTCTCTCTTTCCCATTTGATATTTATACTTAATAGCTATTTAATGGAATTTGACTTACATTTCATTCACATTTTAGGTTTGTTTTAATATCACCATTCCTAGGCAAAGTAACTAAATCCAAATGTTTTCACACCCCACAGTTCTAACCGAGGCAGGAAGAGACTGAACCAGCTAGTTCACAAAGCTAGATCGGTTCTGAGCTGCTCGCTGGATTCAGTTGAGGAGATGTGTGACAGGAGGATGCTGGGGAAGGTCAAGGTCAATTTTATTTATAGAGCACATTTACAGCAGCAAAGCTACAGCCAAAGCGTTGTACGAGGTAAAACAAATCAAGGTACAACAGATCAACAATAAAAACCTAAAATAAGATGAGCACACAACAGTCACAATCTATAATAAAAAACTGTTAAAAACTATTAAGATGCTCAAGTCAACCTGCATTAAAAGCCAAATCAAAAAAAGATGACCACCATCTTAAAAAAAAATCTCCCACCCACTGCATCTCACTATGGAGACCATGGATAGCTCCTTCAGAGGCAGACTGAGGCATTCCAGATGTAAAACAGAACGCCACCGTAGGTCACTCATTCCATAGATATGTATATAAACACTAGGGTTGCATGGTGGTGCAGTTGTTAGCACTGTTGCCTCGCAGCACGAAGGTTGCAGGTTCGAAACTCGGCTGCGGCCTTTCTGTGTGGAGTTGCGTGTTCTCCCCATGCATGCGTGGGTTTCCTCCGGTACTCCGGTTTCCCCCACAGATCACAACATGCACTACAGGTTATAAATTGTAAGTCGCTTTGGATAAAAGCGTCTGCTAAATAAATAAACATGAACATAAACTAGATGGTGAAAGCGGGAGTCGAGGGCTTAGCTAAACGGCAGCCATCTTACCTCAGACAACAGATGGTAGTAGCTGGAACGTGAGTGATACGCTTCAACCAAAATATCCTTAACTCAATGAAATATGAACAGATTTGCAAGCGGTTTTCCTTATTACAACCCTTAGAACACATGGGCTTGAGACAACGTACTTGCACATGTTGAAAGTAACGCTTTTGCTTTTGAAAGTGACTTAATTGTGAGCCATGTGTCCCGTCTAGGCTATCTACATGTTATTCAGGTTGAGACCACAATCGGTATTTTATGTGGTTCTACAAAACCAATAACGACTTTACCACCGCCACATTGTTGTGTAAATGGCTGTTTGTGGATGTTTCTGTATTTATTAGCTGTCTAACTTGGCTTAGAGATGACGAGGCTACGGTGGGTGGACTGCTTAGCAAAACAAAGTTTACGCTTTACCTCAGTGAGAGTCACTCCTTTTATTTTAAATAAATTAATGCTGAATTGCCCGTGATTTTTAAGCATCTTGGTTTGTTACACAAAACTAACATTGGGATATTAAAACCGGACATTTCTGGATTTGTGTTTGCAGAAATACACCTTTATTAATTGTGAAGCTTGAGGGTCAACATGCCTGACTTTTGTGCAGCCTACGGATGCTCGAATCGCCGCTGTGACAAATCGAGACAACGTGGGATCACCTTTCATTTGTAACTGTTGCATAGAAAACCTAGACTTGTACATTTTTTTTGTCTGTTAATTGTTTTTATGTAAATAAAATAATTTGAAACTGCTGTTCCATTGCTGCTGCTGCCTCCTTCTATACATTGTTTATCTGGTTTTAAGAATGTTACAAATCTCCTTCACAAGATCAATCCGTTATCCATCTGTCTTATTTATTAACCTAATCTATCTTTTGATTATTTCTGATTTTTTTCAGAAAGCATTTCCAAAGAGCACTGGCGTTTTGGGTAAAATAAGACATTTACTGAATCAAGAATCTGGTAATGCCATACTTGAATTACTGTGTGGAAGTTTGGGGAATCACATACCTGAGTAATCTACAATCACTATCCATACTGCAAAAAAGAGCAATAAGGATAGTATATAATGTGGGATATAGGGAACAAACAACAACACTGTATTTAAAATTACAAGTGTTCAAATGTATTGATCTGATAAAGTTTAAAACCGCAGTAATCATGTTTAAGGCAAGAAATAAATTACTTCCATGTAATATACAGACAATGGGTATAATTTAAGAGGGGCATTATACTTCAAAAAACAGAGAGTTCGGACAACAAAGAGGAGTATGTGTACAACAATATGTGGGGTTGAATTATGGAACAATTTCAGTGAAGATTTGAAAAAATGTGTAAAGGTAAATAAATTTAAGAAGAGCTACAAAAAACATCTATTGGATAATAATGTTGATGAGCTGGGTTAAATTACAAAAGAAATTGATTGTTGAGTGTGTTTAATCTATTTGTTAGTCTGTATTATTGATATTTTTATATAGATATGTTTCTAAATTTTTAAATTTTGTTTTTGAGATAAGCTGAATAAGAATAAGTGAGAAGGGGTTAGGAATGTACAAGTTTTACTTCTAACTACTCCTTTTCGGACATTATTATTATTATTATTATTATTATTATTATTATTATTATTATTATTATTATTATTATTTTGTGTTGAGTTGTGTTGTATAAAAAATGTTTTTTTTACATTAGTTCGAAATAAAGTACAAGTCAAGTCAAGCTTATAATTAATAAATGAAAGTCAATAAAAAAGAAAAGTTAAAAAATAGTGAAAATGCAAAATAATTCATCCATCCATCCATTTTCTGAAAACACATTTAACAAAATTTCTAATCAGTAAAAATGAGGAATTTAATGAAATGAACTTTTCAAAGTCATTTGATGATTTATTTCAGCCCCACTTATTATGAAGGGGTTTTAAATTAAGTTTTATTTTATTTTATTTTATTTTACAAATAACTATTCTGACTTGTTAAGCTAAATAATCTTGTATTTTAGCCTTTCTAGAAGGGTTGGGCATCGAGCATTGATTGGAACAAAAACTAAATGTCAGTTGTTTTTGTTTTTCCGAAGAAGAGTTGCATGTATACTTGTGTGTGTCACAAGGTGGTGTTGTACCATATTCTGCGATCATCAGATTCTGTGACTTCAGGGGGAGGTTTAAAGAAAAGTTTTTTTTTTAAATAACTTGCTTGAACCTTTTATTTCAAGAATGAATTTTGCACTTGTACAAGAATCAAACAGCAGAAACATGTTTTGGGTATTTACCACTTCACCAGGGCTGTAAAAATCCCTTATTCAAGATTTTTCCTCTGCCCTACTTTTCATAATCTTCTTGCCACCCTCGCTCTTCTTTTTTGCCATGGCGTGAACATGACAATGAGTGATCGGCTCCTCCTAATGTTGCCATATTCTGTCACCTCCTGCTGACTTACTGTCTCTATCCTCCATCTCCCTAAGGAGCCCCTGACCTCTCCTTTCTCCTCTAATGGTAATGGATGATAGCTGCAGTCTACCCCCCCCCCCCCCCAACACATCACCTTACACACACACACACACCGTGCAGCTCTACGTCCCATCTCTCTGTGGACGCTTCCTTCTTGGCTAAAGTCTTTCCTGTTTGATTCAGCACAGTCTATAAGAGTCAATTGGATAGTTTGGTTACAATACACTGAAGAGGGAAGAAAAATGTTGATGTTTTCCCTTACCTACCAACTTAAGAAAATGCATTATCAATACTTGATGCCTAATTAAATCCATTTAAGCTGTGAGCAGTGGACGATGCTGGAGTACTAACTGGCTGCCAATCTAAGCTGCTGTCAAACCACAGATTGTCCTCTGCACCTACGCTGAACCTCATTTCCCCCACACTCTGCCCATCTCATTTTCTGGACTCTTTCAGTATTGAGCTATAAAAAGGGCAACATTTTATTTTTTATTTGTCTTCCTTACAAAATTGCTCTTCTTCCTCCAATAAAAGCACATTTCTTTACCTCACTCTATTCTTTTCTCATTTATTTCTTTTTCATCATCTTTCACCTTTACCTAATTTCAACGACATTCTCAGCCAATCTATCTGACTTGACATCAAAGGCTGAGTTAACACTGGGCTTGTTCGAGTTAGCTGCGCCTCGCCTGGAAAACAGACGAGAGCAGACGGAAGCAGCAGGGGGAGGGGCTGAAAGTCGGACAGATTTCCCTACATGTGTAGCTCGCGGGTGACGATGGATGAAGATATCGTGTTAGCGTTCATATTTGTTTAATTTTCTATTTTAATTCTGGTGCCTGTTAGCAGCTGAAACACATCCTCACGTGCTTGTGGATATCATATATTGTATATGGAGACATGACTGTAATAATAAGTAAAGGTTATCAGCTGTAGCTTCAGTGTGTTCATAGGAAACGTGACAAAAGAACACAAATCACATTTCTCTTTATGGCCTATATAGTTGTCATCATCAACGTAACATGATTTACAGAATTCAAGTGACCAACTAACATTTCATGTTCTACCACTGGATGTTTGGATCAGAATGTGAACCAATCAGATCTTAGATCAGGTGAGAGCCAGGCGTTTCCCGTCATCATCTAGGTTTTACAGCTGGTGGAGAGCAACTGCAGCGCCTTGCTCCAAAATCTGCGGCCGCCTTGATCTCACGAGGTTATCGTTGCCTACGTATACATGACGTCAGAGCAAGTCGGCGTCAAATTGGACACAAATCTCACCGGCATGCACTGCGCGCCGATCACCGGTGATCGAATTTGCGCAGAACTGGCTTATCTCCAACACGCCCACTGTCAGGCTCTTGTGTTCCTGACTCACTGTTTCTTTTTCCTTTTGCCTTGTGCTGCACATGGTAATATATCCAACCTTTGCTGCACAAGTCACTGCAGCCATAGCAAGACAGACCTCACATACGTTCATTTTAGAAGGGGAAGGGATTTCTACAATCTCAAAAATCTGCATTACCTTCTCAAAAATGAAAGAAATGTTACGAACTGTGTCTTGCTGATTCAAAACTGGCAGGCACATATATTAAAAATATTATATTTGGCTTTATGGAGGCATCATTTGTTCTGAAATATAATAATGATAATAATAATAATAACAACAACAACAATAATAATAGTAATAATAATACATTTTATTTGTAAGTGCCTTTCAAGACTCTGTCATGGTTCTGCTGTCTTCTGCTGTGTTTTGTCATTCATTGTTTGCAGGTGAGTGTGTTGGGGACCTGCAGCTGAAGCCAATTAACTCCAGCTTGGCCAGAGGATTTAAGGAACAGCGCTCCCACACCTCAACGCTGGCTGATACTCAATTGTTGGGTAAATCTTGTCCTGAATCAGAGAGACCTGAAAACTAGTTTGTCTGTTCAACCTGATCTGCGTTTTTGTCTGCCCCAGTCCTGGATACTCTCCGCCTGCCTGAAGTGTGTGTTTTTTTTTCATCTCGGCGCTGTTCGATTCCCTGGCCTCTGCTCTCCACCGCTCACCTGCCTTTCTGGATCTAACTGTTCTCCTGCGACAACCTCCACCCCTGCATCAGCCTGACTTGCCTCTCCCTCCAGCTCGTACCCTGCTCAACTCAGTAAGACCGTTCCTCTTATCTTATACTTTCCTGGTTCTCGGTTTCTGCCACTCACACCATTGTGTTTTTCCTTATAGTCGGAGTCGTCCCGATTTCCTGTCCCTTTGGATCTGCGCCCTTATTTATTATTCTTTGGTTTCTTTGTTTTTCTTAATAATAAAGACTTTTATATCATCACTCACCTTATCCGTGTGTGATTCTCTCATGTGGGTTAAGAGACTTCAGCCCACCATGACAGAATCAGCCAGCCAAAGAACTCCCGATCCCATGAGTGAATCACTTCCTCCGACGTTAGTATCCACGTTAACCCAACATGAAAAGTCCATACAGTCTGTGATCGAACAGTTGAATCTCACTAATCAACGGTAAATTCACCTCGACACCGAAAACCGGCAGCTGTGGTCTCAACTCGGCGCAGCAGCCTCATCCATTTCCTCCCCTCCACCTGCGTCGCCTCTTCCGGTTCCACCGGCACCAGGTCATTTCAGGATTGCCGATTCGCCCACACCAGACACCTTCTCAGGTGAGCCTGGCAGATGTCGTAGTTTCCTTTTGCTATGTGATTTGGCGTTTAAACGATCTCCTGACACGTTTTCCAGCGATCCTATAAAGATTTCGTTTATTGTGGGATTGTTACGTGGGAAAGCGTTATTGTGGGCTGAGGCTAGAAGTCGCCAGCCTGGTTTTCTACTCGGTCCTCTCCATGAATTTCTGTCAGAATTTTCTCAGATATTTGATACACCCGACAACCCTGCGGAAATAGCAAGAAAAAGCTGGAGTCTACGCCAGGGGAGATTAACAGTATTAGATTTCGCCATAGAATTTAGGACCTTAGCTTCCATATCTACACTAGATGACGCGTCACTCCGAGCTGCTTTTTCTCAGTCCCTATCTGATGATCTTCAGGATCAGTTAGCCTTCTGTCCAGATTCTGAGAACCTGGAAAGTCTCATCTCCTTGGCCTCACGCATTGAGAGACGTCTCAAGGACAGACGTAGGGTTTCACGGCATCTACCTTCCATCTCCGCCCCTGAAATGTCCTCCCGCACCCCGGTAGAGCTAGTGTCGCAACCTGAACCTATGCAGCTGGGAAGGGCTCAACTTACTCCTGAGGAGAAACTGAGGCGGAGGACGGCTAGCCTTTGTCTCTACTGTGGTCAAGCGGGTCACATGATTTCACACTGCCCTGTCCGGCCAAAAGATCGCACCCACCAGTAGGTCCAGGGTTACTGGTGGGTGGCACCACAAATCCAAGATCCCTGTGTTCCGTGAACTGTTTGGTCTCATTTAATAATCAAACCTTCTCTGCAGACGCCCTGGTGGACTCCGGTTGCGAGCGCAATATTCTGGATCTGGCTGTGGTTCAACAGCTGGAGATCCCCACGGTACGTCTCACCACACCCCTTCGTGTGTCCTCCCTGGACGGCTGTTCTCTGACCACCATAACCCACCAGACAGTTCCCGTTAACCTACGGGTATCCGGAAATCACCATGAGGTACTCTCCTTTTTTGTTTTTCCTTCCCTACAATCACCTGTTGTTTTGAGACACGAATGGCTAAACAAGCACAACCCGCAGATCGACTGGAGAACAGGGAGCATCAGTAACTGGAGCTGTTTTTGTTTGTCTAACTGTTTATCATCCGCATCGATTCCTATACTCAACCCCAAGGCCAAGGCCCCTAGATCCTCTCGACTTGTCCAGAGTTCCCACCGAATACCATGACCTCCAGCAGGTCTTCAGCAAGGATAATGCCTCTATGCTACCACCCCACAGACCTTTCGACATGTGCATAGATCTCCTCCCAAACGCAAGATTACCCACCAGCAGGTTGTATAACCTTTCTAGACCTGAACACGAATCCATGAAACAGTACATCTCTGAATCTCTTGCAGCAGGCATAATAAGACCCTCCACTTCTCGACTGGGTTAGGGTTAGCTGATCTAAAATGCTCAGAAGACCATCGTTATAGTGAGACAACAGTTCATCAGGTAGGGAGGTTGGAAATAGCAGAGGAGAGAACTGAAGGATCAATGTTCTTAATATTTCTGTTATGGAACGGGGGGTTTGAGTGTTTTTGAGAAGTTGTAGATTAATCTTGAATACAACAAGTTTATGATCGGAAACAGGAAAATCAGATACCATAAAATTAAATGGTGCAATGCCAGTGCAACAAACCAAATCTAAAATGTGCCCCTTGAACATTCTACATATTGCTGAAGACCATGACTGTCCGTACAGGATATGAAGTTCTTCGCAAGTGAGTTGGCAGCATTATCAACATGAATATTAAAATCACCAAGTAAAACCACATTTTTCGAAAGGGAACATAAGAAGGCAATATATTCTGAAAATGTATTAATTGTAGATTCAAATGTCAGATATGAAGAGTCCTGGAGAGAAGAGACCCTGTTTTTGTCCTTGTAGAGGATTGTAAGTAGGGATGAGCGAGTACAACACTATCTGTATCTGTTCAACCATCTAATTTATCTGTATCTGTTACTCAAGGCAGGCGGGGCCTAAACCGGAACTGGATGTGGTTTAACTGGAAGTAGGTGGGGCTTCAATCAGTACATAATTTTCAGTTTGAAAATATCAGTTTATTTGAAAATTATTTACAGAGTAGCCTCAGAATTGAGATTCAATGTTTTTGATCCCAGTCGTAAAGGAACAATTACATAACAAGTTTTTCAGTAAACTATGAACATGAATACAATACAGCAGCTGCGGGCTGTCTGTTGGTTTTGTGTGTAGAGAGGGCTGGGCGCTCTGTGTGACTGGCCAATCACAGAGCATGAAGACAATTAGTTACCCAATGAGGATTTTACCTTAGCACGAATACAGATATTCACGAGTTTTACTCGTTTTATGCTCGTACTCGTCAGAAATGCTTTATTCATACTGGATACTCGTCTGATACGAGTTTCCGGCTCATCCCTAATGGCTAGGCCACCTCCACGTCCAGAAGCACAAGCTCGGCTGATGTACGCAAACCCAGGTGGAGTACAACAGCTGAGCTCAGCAACGTCAGCCGGTCGCTACCATGTCTCAACCAATGTAGCGTCAAACTTTATAGCGTAATGACTGCATATTTAATTAGTGGTGGTCAGAGGGGCCGACAGCGCCAAATGGCAGCCTCGCCTCTGTCAGACCGCCCCAGGGCAGCTGTGGCCACATAGTAGCTTACCATCACTGGCAGTGTGTGAATGTGAGTGCATGGAAGCCCCAGTCTATTTTTTGCTCATTTTAAATATATTTTTAAGCATTTTCTAAACTCTTTTTACATTTTTTGTTTTTGTGAAGCGCCTCGTGATTTTTATCTTGAGGCGCTATAGAAATGATATTTTCTCCTTCTACTTCTTTTTCTTTGAGTGCCCTAAAAAGCGCTATATAAGTTCAATGTAATATTATTATTATTATTATTATTATTATTATTATTATTATTATTATTATTATTAATTATGACCAATAGATTCCATATACATATGAAATATCAACCTGATTGATCTTTGAATGTTTAACCAGAAGAGTTTAGGATTCCTTGCTTGTTCAGGGACCATAAGCACACTTTGTATTAATTCAATTAGAGTCAAGTATATAATTAAAAGGAATTATATTATTTTCTTAACTAATGACAATACATGACAAGCTATGAATAATGATATTTGATGGAGTGTATATGTGGTGGTGTAATGTGTGTTGTAGGTGGTGTGGTGTAAAGTAGATGTGTATCAGAACCTTTGCATCTGAAAGAGAATGTGAATTCTGGGTGTAAAGAATGTGTTGTCTACTATAAACTAGAGAGTTGATTATTAATAAAACAACATCAGATGCAATCTGTTGTGTCTACAAACCCTGATCGGAGACCCCCGGTCAGATCCGGAATGTCAGGATGTCGGGTGGACCTCAAGGCACCGAAGTTCGTAGAATAACTGCAGTGCGACCAGTCCGGTCTAGAACTGTCTCCAGGTCACAACAGGCAGGAAGGTTTGTTGCTTCTAACACGGATGTTCTCTTAATGAGCCGTATGGCTGTGTCAGCTGGAAGTGTGCCAACAGGTTTGACTGTGTGTCAAAAGAGAGATGTCTCAAGGAGGCTGGTTCCGAATTGGCCACTTCAGGGTTCCGCTTGAAACTGAAGAACTCTGTAAGTCACTCTACTTTTAATAATCTAGAGTTTATGATTTCTGCAAATCAGAATTTGACATGTTTGTAGGCTTTACCAAACATCACTCAGAAAACCACACCTTCCAGATACAAGCAGTTCTAATTCTGTGGATAAAGAATCTTTAAACTTTATGTGAGATGACCTTAACCTTAATTTGCATCTAATGAACATTGTGTATGAGTGTAGATAATGATTAACTTGTTAAATCAAACAGTACTGTTCATAAGATATGAATGGATCATTGTCAGGAAAAACAATATTGATTTCAACTTCACTGAATTAGGCACAGATTATTCAAACATTTCATATAACATCTGCTTCATTCAACCATATGATTATTTAGGATTATTTAACTTAATGACCTGTAAAAGTTCGCTTTTCATTCAGAGTGTGGGATCTAGCAGTCTGAGATAAGTTTGACAATCTTGTCCTCATGGACTGTCAATTTTATCTTAGCTTCAGCACTAAATGTAAATGTAGATTCTGCAAGTTCCATTAAAGCCATCCATTGCTCATGAGAGATTTGGCATTTTTTAGCCTTACTCAGAGTTTTTCCTGGCTCAAATTGAGGCAGAGGTGGTATCATCCTGACTATGCGCCAGCACATGCATACTCTGTGCATTCAACTGCCTCACTTTTTAAAAGGCAAAATATTTTTTGTTAAGTGTTCTAATCTAGGCTTCTGTTGATTAATGAGATACTAGAGGTGTTTCAGTCAGGGTTTAAGTCTCTCCATAGTACAGAATCAGCCCTGTTGATGGTTTTGGGTGATATCCTGATGGCAAAGGATTCTGGGAAGGCAGTGATTTTAGTACTTTTGGACCTGTCAGCTGCATTTGACACCATAGACCACAACATCCTGATTGGTCGACTGGAGCACTGGGTGGTAATATCAGGCTTAGCACTCCAATGGATAAAATCTTACCTCTCAGGGAGGAATTTTTGTGTAAGACTGGGGGACTGTTCCTCTGATACTGCTGATTTGCAGCGTGGAGTGCCTCAGGGATCCGTCCTGGCCTCCCTCCTCTTTTCCCTATATCTGCTGCCGCTGTGTGACTTGTTTCATCGGCACAACGTCAAGCTTCAGTTCAGTTCAGTTCAGTTTCAGTTTTCAGTTTTCAGTTTTAGTTTATTTGTCATATGCAAGTTAGCACAGGGTCAACATTGCAATGAAACGTGTATGACGAGCAGCGGTCTCTCAGCAACATGATACAGGAGAAAATATAATAAAATATAATAAAAATATAATAAAATAAAGCAAAAAATATAGTAAGGAGCTAAATATTAGAGAGACATGGTAAAAGGGAAAAGATGACTAAATATATATGTGTCAATAAAGAAAATCCTGAAAAGAAATATGACGGGAGGGCAGATGGGATATTGCACAGGAATGAGCTGCAGAAAATTACAGTATTGCACTTTAGATATAAATTACAGTATTGCAGGATATAAATTATGCAGGATATAGATTACAGTGTTGCACTTTGGATATAAATTACAATAACAATAAAGTGAAGTGACCAGTACGGATTAAATATAGTACTTGTGAAGCTGCAGGGTAGCTTCTGAGTCCTGTGTTGTGTGTGTTTAGGTGTTGTGGTTGAGGTGTCGTATGGCTTGATGATAGAAACTGTTTTTAAGTCTTGTAGTCCGAGCAGACAGACTCCTGTAACGTCTGCCAGATGGTAACAAGGAGAACAGCTGATGTGCCGGGTGGCTGTGGTCCTTGATGATGCTGTGTGCTTTCCGGAGGCATCGTTGGAGATAAATGTCCTGAATGGCAGGAAGCCTCATGCCAGTGATGTGCTCTGCTGCTTTCACCACCCTCTGTAGTGATTTACGGCTGCTGGCAGAGCAGCTTCCGTACCACACTGTGATGCAGCTCGTCAGCAAGCTCTCAATTGCACACCTGTAGAAATTTGAGATGAAGCAGGCGCTCACGCCAAACTTCCTCAGCCTCCTCAGGAAGTAAAGCCGCTGGCGAGCTTTCCTGATAGTAGTGTCTGTGTGAAGGGTCCAGGAGAAGTCCTCAGTGATGTTGACTCCAAGGAACTTGAAGCTGCTGACCCTTTCGACCTCGACCCCGTTGATGCGGATGGGTTGGTGTTCCCTGACTGGTCGTTTCCGGTAGTCCACTATCATTTCTCTGGTTTTGCTGATGTTGAGAGTCAGGTTATTTTCCAGGCACCACTCGTACAGTGCCATCACCTCCTCTCTATAGGCCGTCTCATCATCCCCTGTGATGAGGCCTATGATGGTTGTGTCATCCGCAAACTTGATGGTGATGTTGGTCTCATGTTTAGCAACACAGTCGTGTGTAAACAGGGAATATAGGAGGGGGCTAAGCACACAACCCTGGGGCGTACCTGTGTTTAGGATGAGTGATGAGGAAGTGTGCTTACCAACTCTCACCACCTGGGGCCTGTCTGTGAGGAAGTTTAGAATCCAACTGCAGATCGGTGTTCCCAGCCCAAGGTCGACGAGCTTCGTGGCAAGTCTTGAGGGGATGATGGTGTTAAATGCCGAGCTGTAGTCGATGAAGAGCATTCTTGCATATGTATTCCCTTTCTCCAGGTGAGTGAGGGCGGTGTGTGTTGCCAGGGCGATGGCATCCTCTGTGGCTCTGTTTGTCCGATAGGCAAACTGAAGAGGATCCAGTGTGTCAGGGAGGGAGGAGCAGATGTGACATTTGACCAGCCGCTCCAGGCACTTCATGATGACGGATGTCAGTGCAACAGGACGGTAGTCATTCAGACAGGAGACCACTGATTTTTTGGGAACGGGAATGATGGTGGATGCTTTGAGGGACGTCGGGACCACTGACTGCCTCAGGGAGAGGTTGAAGATGTTGGTAAACACCTCTGCCAGCTCGTCTGCACACACTCTGAGTAGCCGGCCTGGGATGCCGTCTGGTCCTGGAGCTTTGTGAGGATTGACCTTTTTAAAGGCCCATCTCACAGCTTCTGTTTCCAGAGTTAGAGTTGCAGCCTCACTGTCCTCTTGAGGGTAGAGGATCTCCTCTCTGTTGTCTGCATCAAAACGAGCATAGAAGTTGTTCAGCTCGTCTGCGAGAGATGCAGTGGGCTGAACACTGACTGTGCTGACCTTCTTGTAGTCAGTGATGCAGCGCAGTCCATTCCACAGTCGCCTGGTGTCAAAGCTGTGGTAGCCGGACTCCATTTTGTCCCTGTAGTCCTTTCTGGCCTTTTTTATGGACTTTCGGAGGTCATACCTGGCTGCTTTATATGCGTCAGCATCTCCAGAGTTAAAGGCAGAGGTTCGCGCTTTTAGCTTGGCGCGAACGTCTTTATTTACCCAGGGTTTCTGATTTGGGTATATGCGGACAGTGGTTTTTGTGATGATATCATCCATACACTTCCCAATATATCCAATGACAGAGTCTGTGAGTTCATTGATGTTGCCATCAGCTGCATCCACAAATATCTGCCAGTCAGTTGTCTCAAAGCAGTCCTGCAGGACCTCCTCAGGACCTCAGGATTAAACACCAGCAAGACATCAGGAACTGCTGCGTTCTGGCCTTCACGGAGACATGGCTTCACCCGTATGTCAAATCTATCTACCAGTATCACACAATAACTCAAGTTCTTTTAAACCACTCTTGGACTGCTTGGAGGAGGTCAAATTATGGATGGCTCAGAATTTGCTGTTCTTCAACGAGAATAGAACTGAGACTATCCTGTTCGGCTCGAAAAATACACATGGATGTGCCTAAGGGATTGACTCTCCTTTACTAGCAACTTTTGAGAAGGTTGTGGTCACCAATCTGGGGTGAAGTTGGATGTAGAGCTCAGACTGGACAGCCAGGTCAATGGAACAATAAGATCCTGCTACTTCCGTCTCAGAATAGCTAGGATTAAGCAGTTTCTTTCACACAAACATCTGGAAACTGTCATCCACGCCTTCATTACCACCAGACTGGACTACTGTAACTCGCTTTATGCAGGCATCAAACAGGCCTCCATAGCGAAACTACAGAAGGTCCAAAATGTGGCAGCCAGGTTACTGACTGGTACCAGAAGATCTGAACACATCACACCCGTCTTGGTATCCCTACACTGGCTTCCAGTCTCCTTTAGAGTTTAATTTAAAGTTCTGGTGTTTGTTTTTAAATGTTTAAATGAGTTGGCTCCAAGATATCTATCAGATCTGATCCATCCTTATGTTTCCTCAAGGAACCTTCGGTCAACACAGCAAGGACTGCTGGTCGTTCCCAAACACAGACTAAAATCTCGAGAGGGTCGTGCTTTCTCTGTACTGGGGCCGAGGCTCTGGAATGAGCTACATGTGTCAAACAGGCCACCACACTTGGCAATTTTAAGAGCCGTCTGAAAACACACTTTTATTCTTTGGCTTTTACTCAAGAGAGGTCTCGTTAATGGGTGGCTTTGCACTTTTTGCTCCCCCACCTAGATTTTATCTACATGTTTTTGTTGGTTTTTAAATGGTTGTACATGTTTTAATTTCTTTATGTTCATTTCTGTTGTGCAGCGCTTGGTTTGGTCCTTGGGCCATGCGAATCCGCTATATAAATAAAATTCAGTAGTAGTAGTAGTTAACTGAATATTCCATTTGACAATGTTTCAAGTGAAACAAAACTGGTTTGCTGCTAAATATGAAATAAAAAAAAACAAAATTATCAGGCTGAAATAACAGACTCGTATTATAAAAGGCTCAATAATGTGCATTAGACTGGCGTTTAGTCCCTTTTTCCAATCTGATATTTATAGTTAAAATATTTTTAAATATTTGACCTACATTTCAGTAACTTTTAGGTTTGTATTAATAACACTCATCTTAGTCAAAATAACACATAACTATATGCAGTAAACTATAATGCATTTAATTAACATGCATTTGTGTTGGAAATGGTAATAACATTTAATTTCTGCAGCTAACAATGTAATGGTGGCATGTCTATTATGTATGGGTTGGCAATAACCCAGTTTAAATCATGTTCAAAGAAAACATTTGTGAATTATATACTACAATGGCTTGCCGTACTTCCTGCTCCTGTGTGTGGAGCAGACTTGTAGCAGTAATGTGACTCGTATCTGCAGCGGTTCTGATCTGTAGCGCTGCAGGATGCAGAATAAACAGGATGGTGGGGACTTTTCATTCGCTTGTAGAGTTTAGTCTTCTTAGTTTTACCATCATCATATATTTTTCTGTGCGCCATTTGATCGCGAGACTGCTACCCGTTAGCTTTAGCATTAGCCAATCTGCGTGTAGCTGAACTTTTGATCCCAAACTTTGGACCAGTTCTGCCTTTGCTGGTTTCTTTATTTTCCTCCACTGCATCCAGATGACCACACTGTGCGCCAGTAAAAAGCATTTTTCTTACACCTAACTTACTTTTTTTCAGTAAAGTTCTGGGGGAAATAATAATTCAAAGATGTTGCACCAGCGCTACGTTTAAAAATAAACAAACACGCACAGACAGATTTTTGTCGACGCACTGTACAGCCCTGCTCTGATATGGAAGAGCAAGGCTCTTTGCGGGGGGTGTGGATCTATGGGGGGAAATAAGGACGTCAATAGCACCAACCATAGATATGTACCATCTAGCGAGAAAAGCTATTTTTGATCTTTTTCTTTAGCACTTTTAGCGCTTTTCGGTGCACCGCTGCTGATACAGCGCCCCTATAGTGGCGCAACGCTGCAACTGCAGTTAAAATAACATCCATATAGCTGGGGGCAGAGTGAAATCAGTCTGGGGCGGCACAAAAATGGCTGGAGGCGGCCGCCATGCAAATTTTAACGCAGGAAAAACCCTGACCGTAGCTCATTGTCACTGGTGCCAGGGGACATCAGCAGAGTGCAAGCGTTCAACAGATGCAGAAAAAAATATTTGATGATAGAATTTTTTTTCCAGTACAACAATCAGTTTTAATGAGTTCTCTTCAGAGTCACTGCAGTAGTGTTTAAAGCCTTTACTGCTCATGTGCCTGTGTCAGACCTTTCTGGGTCGCCATTATGTCTCGTTGTGGCAGTCACACTAAGCAGCTGTCTGTATGTCGTGTCTCAGTATTACGAAGACCATCTGTAGGGACAAAAAAAGTAATCAGCAGCTACATCAGCATATTTTAACCTTATCTTTTCCCCTCTCATGCCAGGGGACATCAGCTAAGTTCAAGCATGAAATGAATCTAGATGCTAATTTTTATTTCCGTGTGCATTTAAGACGTGAACTTATTATGCTAAAGTTTGGATTGCAAGTTGTGTTTCTTTACAAAATTGATTTTATTCTGTATATGTCACAATTGGGCATTTCCTGATTTGGTATAATCACATCTAAATGTTTGTCCTCCAACATGCACACAGTCACTGCAGACTAAACATTACTGCAGCACTCCATAAATCACTACAGGATTTCCTCAGCTGAAAACCTTCTTACATTGCACATGCCATCAGACAAAATTAATGCACTTCAAAAAAGCTTACGTAGATATTCTGCAGCTACCTTAAGTGCACTAAGTGGGCTTAACATTGCATGACCTCATCATTACATTTACACCATGACCTGACACAAAACTAGCAACCAAAACATCACAGTAGCTCCACTCAGCAGTTCTTTTTGACTGGTGCAGAACCAAGACAAGCCTTAATTAAGATACAAAGCTGTGATAAAGTATTGACCCCTTTACACAGTTCTTTACATTTTACTTAATCACCAGACTTAATTATTTCAAATCAGCAAGCAAATCCCAGTTTAGAACAAGGATAACACAGGCAAGCACAAAATGCTAATAAAAAAACATTTTTAATAATTACAGGATTCTAATGTAATCTGGCACTCTTCAAAAACTTAATTGCCTCCATTAAAATGATAAATTAACTGTGATTTTTACCATTATTTTTACAGCTGAGTTCAGCTCCACCAGCCAAACCTGGATCAGATAACTACCAGACCTTTAGAATAAAAGCTTCTATGGCAAATTTGACAAACACATTTGCTTAAAACACATTTTCATGCCTCTTAACAATGTCCTGACATAACATAGCTATAAATATATTGTGGAGATTAAAAAGAAATAATAATAAAGTGGTTTTCTCGCATTTGTCTAAAAACCCCTACCAAAAACTGACAGAAAACTTTTGGACTGTTCAGTCTTGCCTTCCTACGCACTTCCCTGTGTCATCAATTCATTACGCACTTATGTATTTATCAACAAAACACCACTGGTGTGAGCGGTTCTCTGCTCAATAATATCAGTGGAGAAACAACTGGCCGCTACCACTTCAACTTTAGGACAAACTACCACAGCCCCCCCCCCCCCCCCCCCCAAAAAAAAACAATTTGAAGTAGTGGACAACAAGACTGGACTTTAGCACTCTCGTTTCTTCTGGCAATGCGGGTTTCCAATTCTGGTGGCGGGAGGGGTGTGTTCCATGACCGTGTTTGTGTTCAAAACCTAGCTTATTTGCAGATTCACTAGGGCAGCTTTGAACTCGTTGAATACGCATTTAATCAACAAATTTGCAGTGGCCTCTAGTTGGAACGAATGCCTTGTAAGTCGTATTCATGCCAAGAAGCGTCTGTATCAGCACGGAGGAATCAGCTGGAGGAGTGAGGGGCAGAACATGACAGGATTTGGAATCTTATGTCCTGATATTTGGATAACAGCAACTAGGGATGAGCGAGTACACCACTATCTGTATCTGTATCTGTTCAACCAACTAAATTATCTGTATCTGTACTCGGAATGGGCGTGGCATAACCCGGAAGTGGGCATGGTTTAACCAGAAGTGGGTGTGGTTTACATCAATACATTATTTTAAGTCTAAAATTGATATGGATTGATCAGAAGTTTATATGTGTGTGGTTTATTTGAAAACTATTTACAGAGCAGCCTCAGAATTGAGATTAAATATTTTTGATCACAATAGTAAGTAAGTAAGTAAGTAAAAGTTTATTTATATAGCGCCTTTCACAGATATAAATCACAAAGTGCTGTACAACATGATAAAGATCAGGGCAAATACCTCTAACCAATAAAAACATCAGAAAAACAATAGCAGTGATAAATGTAGAAAATAAAATCATGAGTATAAACAAAGTGAAGGTGTGAACCCGAACAAAGCCATCTTTTAGAACATTTAGGGAGGGACCGCCTGGATGAAAAGGTGAGTTTTTAGATGATTTTTAAAGACCTCTACAGTGTTAGAGAGACGGAGATTTGAAGGTAGACTGTTCCAAAGTCTGGGTGCAATAGTCTGAAAGGCCCTGCCCCCTTTGGTTTTCAGTCTGGTTCGAGGAACAGCCAGGAGGTTTTCAGATGTGGATCTAAGGTTCCGAGAGGTGGTGTGTGGGGATAAAAGCTCAGATAGGTAGCTTGGAGCCTGGTTGTTAAGAGCTCTATAGGTCAGGACTAAAACTTTAAACTGTATTCTATATTCTACCGGGAGCCAGTGGAGGGACTGTAAACCTGGAGTGATGTGAGCTCGTCTGCTGGATTTGGTTAGGAGTCTGGCTGCTGCATTTTGGATGGCTTGAAGGCGTGAGAGGGAGGTTTTGCTGAGACCAGTAAAAAGAGCGTTACAGTAGTCTAAGCGTGATGACACAAAGGCATGGATGATTTTTTCCAGATCTGCAGTAGAAACCAGTTTACGGACTTTTGAAATGTTTCTCAGTTGAAAGAAACAAGAGCGGGAGATGGTTTTGACGTGTGAGTCTAAACTTAAAGCTGGATCAAAAATAAATGAGATCATGGAGCAAGACTCCCATATAGCTTTGAGGAGATTCTGGTCCTCAATCAGTCATTTACCCATGCACACAAATATTCACACCCTGGTGTGAGCTCAAGCTCATTGTTTCTGGAAAAGCCACATGTTGTGATGTGTAATTTGCTTGTTCGCTCCTGTTTTTCCCAAACCCTAGTCAGTACTGGATGCTGAGGCTCACAGATCTGTTGTTGATTGTTACGTGCCTTGCCCCTTTTTGGCCACAAGATGGCCTCAGTGGCCTTTGTCTCGCCTGTCTCCCAGTGCCCAGCTGTTCCAAATCAGTGATGATCACTTGGCAGCAGTTAAAAGCTGCTCCCAGCCACCAGTTTAGTGAGAAGGTCAAGGATAGTGTAGACTGGGAAGTTTATGCTATTCTCTTCTCGGTTCGCTCCTTTCGGTTTGCTCGCTAGTTTTGGTAAATAACTCGTTTTGGATTTAGGATAAGACTTTTTTGGCAATTTGACTTTGGACCGGCTATTTGACCTCGATTTAGGATCTCCCCTTTTGTATTTATATATTAATATTATCGGTTGTTTATTCCCATCCCCTTCTGGGTTGGCGCTTTTCGTTATCTCCCTTTTGACTATATCTCCTTTTGTTTTTGTATATAGATTCCTTTTTAGTATTGTAAATATTCGTTTTGTAATAAAGATTCTTGCTTTTTTTAAGTGACACAGCACTTTGTTTATTATTAATACCACACACTAATTTTTTACTCCCCTCCTCATCTCTCCTAGAGAGCCGGGGACGTAATATTGATGATGTCAGAAACACAGTACAAGAATAGAAAATGACTGTCACACCGCTAGAGCAGCAGACCTCAAACAGCTGCCCTTGTTTTGATCACATAATCTAAAAGACTGAAATGTTGGGAACACATACATGCATGTCACTCAACAATCTACTGGTATTTAAAAGAAGAAACAAAATGGCAAAAGTTTGTCAATGATATCTGGTCTTTGTATGACCTTCACCATTCTCTCTTTATTCTGCTCTCGCCACTTATTCCACCTTCCTCAGGATCTACTGATTTCCCTCTTTCCTATTCACTCTCTCTCTTTCTTAACATGTTTTCTTTTAAATCGCAACAGCTTATTCTTGCTCATTTTAAATATATTTTAAACATTTTTGAAAAGCTTTTTTATATTTTTACAATTTTTATATTTTTTGTTTTTGTTTTTGTGAAGCGCCTCGTGATTTTTATCTTGAGAGGCGCTATAGAAATGATATTTTCTTCTTCTGCTTCTTCTTCTTTGGACCTTCTAGAAGACTCTAGTATGTGAACCCAGCGCCTCACGTTGAATATACTTTATTTGACATTGAATGTGCTACTACTAGTTAACCCATTTATTATAGATTCAGAAGGATAAATACAGGGAGTGCAGAATTATTAGGCAAATTGTATTTTTGAGGAATAATTTTATTATTGAACAACAACTGTAACTGCTGTTGCTGTTTATTTCTTCATTTATTTAGTTTCCCATTTGTAAGACACTGGGTTGGTTGTGTTTCCTGTAATTTTATTTTGAAAAGCTACATGAGCTGCTCTGCCAGCCACACCCTTGATTTGATGAATACAAGCCAGGTGTGAGGAACACACACAGAACCTGGATGAAGTGCTGGCAAGCAGACAGCTAATGGACTGAAAACATTCAATCTTTGGCTAAAGAAGTAACTAGTAAAAGGACTTAAAGGAAGACAGATGGATTCCCTTTGTGTTTTAAGCAAAACAGCCAACGAGGTATTTATTTGTCTTTATTTTATTGCACATAATTGTATATGTTTTAATTGTACTATGCTGTATTTAGTTTCACGGTTTAAGGAAGGTCTAAGGAAAGGAGGACAGAAGAGGTCCACTAAGAAAGGACATCCAATAAACCCGTAAAAGAAATAACTTGCGTCTGTGTTGCTTGGAGGGAATAACAACAACCGTGTTCTCAATGAACCCAAAAAACTCATTAATATCAAAGCTGAATGTTTTTGGAAGTAGTTTTTAGTTTGTTTTTAGTTGTAGCTATTTTAGGGGGATATCTGTGTGTGCAGGTGACAATTACTGTGCATCATTATTAGGCAACTTAACAAAAAAACAAATATATACCCATTTCAATTATTTATGTTTACCAGTGAAACCAATATAACATCTCCACATTCCCAAATATACATTTCTGACATGTAAAAATAATACAAAAACCAATCAGTGACCAATATAGCCTCCTTTCTTTGCAAGGACACTCAAAAGCCTGCCATCCATGGATTCTGTCAGTGTTGTTTTGATCTGTTCACCATCAACATTGTGTGCAGCAGCAACCACAGCCTCCCAGACACTGTTCAGAGAGGTGTACTGTTTTCCCTCCTTGTAAATCTCACATTTGATGATGGACCACAGGTTCTCAATAGGGTTCAGATCAGGTGAACAAGGAGGCCATGTCATTAGTTTTTCTTCTTTTATACCCTTTCTTGCCAGCCACGCTGTGGAGTACTTGGACGCGTGTGATAGCACATTGTCCTGCATGAAAACCTGTTTTTCTTGAAGGATGCAGACTTCTTCCTGTACCACTGCTTGAAGGTGTCTTCCAGAAACTGGCAGTAGGACTGGGAGTTGAGCGTGACTCCATCCTCAACCCGAAAAGGCCCCACAAGCTCATCTTTGATGATACCAGCCCAAACCAGTACTCCACCTCCACCTTGCTGGCGTCTGAGTCGGACTGGAGCTCTCTGCCTTTTACCAGTCCAGCCACGGGCCCATCCATCTGGCCCATCAAGACTCACTCTCATTTCATCAGTCCATAAAACCTTAGAAAAACCAGTCTTGAGATATTTCTTGGCCCAGTCTTGACGTTTCAGCTTGAGTGTCTTGTTCAGTGGTGGTCGTCTTTCAGCCTTTCTTACCTTGGCCATGTCTCTGAGTATTGCACACCTTGTGTTTTTGGGCACTCCAGTGATGTTGCAGCTCTGAAATATGGCCAAACTGGTGGCAAGTGGCATCTTGGCAGCTGCACGCTTGACTTTTCTCAGCTCATGGGCAGTTATTTTGCGCCTTGGTTTGTCCACACGCTTCTTGCGACCCTGTTGACTATTTTGAATGAAACGCTTGATTGTTCGATGATCACGCTTCAGAAGCTTTGCAATTTTAAGACTGCTGCACCCCTCTGCAAGATATCTCACTATTTTTGACTTTTCTGAGCCTGTCAAGTCCTTCTTTTGACCCATTTTGCCAAAGGAAAGGAAGTTGCCTAATAATTATGCACACCTGATGTAGGGTGTTGATGTCATTAGACCACACCCCTTCACATTAGAGATGCACATCACCTAATATGCTTAATTGGAAGGCTTTCGAGCCTATACAGCATCCAATCTAATTCAATTTTATTTATAAAGCGCATTCACAAGGCATTACAACCAAACAAGGCGCTGTACACTAAAAATGTTAGTTAATTAAACCGGCGTTATACAATCGTGTCGAACATAGATAAAAGATAAAAAGGAAATACAACAAAATTCCCTAAACTAACAGCTAAAAATCAATAAGACACAGGGAGAATAAAAAATTAGAAAAACATTTTAAAAAAGAACCTCAATAGTACGGAAGTTGATACTGTGAAGTAGGGCTGCAACAAACGATTATTTGGATAATCGATGAATAGGATGGGGTCTCGACACGATTAATCGTTTAATCGGATTACATGGGGACATTGTTAAAAACTGCTAGGGAAACGTTATTTCTCTCCTTCCTTCACTTTATTAAACACAACCTTATTAGAAAACAGTTCAATAGCAGAAAAACAACATGCCATCACCTAAATTGTCTTATAAGGTGTATAGACAGAGACCCTAAGCTACATCTATCTGTGACCTAAAATGCTTGGTCCAAGTTAAACAGCTTAAAGAGCAAGTCACCCTTTACAAGAAGCGTACTTCGCTCCCACTTCATGTTTGAAAAATGCAACACATGCTGTTGCCTGGCAAGACCGAGAGGGCGGAGCCGCTAACAAATACACACACTCAGGCTCACGACAGCATTGTGACATCATAATGTACCAGTTTACATCATAGCATACCTCTTAGCCAATAGCGGTGGCAGATTTAAATTCAAATACAGTGCAGAGTTTTTACCTGACAATGGCACAACACTGCCAGTTTTAGGCAGAATATTTAAATTTGAACTAAGATGCACTGAAGTGCCAAATTATTGACGACACGTGTCTGCAGCACGATTAGACACTCGTTTATTTAGTTTATCAGCAAAAAAAAAAGTTTATTTGGGGGTGACTTGCTCTTTAAGGGCAATTCTCATCTGTTTTGTTTGATCTCATCTGTAGACATTTATTATAATAGGGGATGTCAAACAACTAATTTTTAAATGTAATTAAACATAGGCTGTGAATTAATCAAAATTAATCACTATTTCCAAAAATGACTGAAAAAATACCAAATAAAACAAAAATAAATGAATGCCATCCTCCTTGCGATGATGCCCTGGGCAACTGCCATAAAGTCACATCAAGAAATGTTGCTGATCATTCCAATGATCCCAAGTAGACTCATATTAGGCCACATGAAAGCAACTGAACCCCAAAATATATTAACCAGTAAATAACTGCACTCTCACAACACGCCTGCAGCGAGAGTTAGTACTTCTCCCTCCCTTTTAAAAGCGTTTTCGCTTCTGAGGACATTGTGGTGTTTGTAGTCTGGCCCCGGTGTAATCAACCAGTTTCTGCGGGAATGTGACGGCGGAACCGGTTCGCAGCAGCGCGAGTCCCCCCCCATTTAACTAATAGCGTCGCGCTTACGATTTTATAGACTTTTTTTTTACGAGCTTAGGGCATGTCTAGCCTGTGTAATAATCCGGGGCTTGGGTGAATCACTTTTGAAAAGTTTTTAACTTACCCGGACACAGAGCTCTCTCCCTCCTCGCTGATGATTCGGCATGCTTGCGTTTAAGATGCTGCACCGTAGTACTCCCGTGCCATGCTAAGTCTGGCCCACAAACGCTGCAGGTAACGAATGTCTTCGCCTGATTTAACTGAAAAATGCTCCCAAACTTTAGAAGTTTTTACTTTTTTGGGTCTCGCTGCTTCTGCCATGTTCCTCTTCCGAAACACCGGCTCTCCCTTGCGCTGATCTGACTTGCTTCCGGTCTGTGCGCAACGGCGGCCGGTGGGGTGGGGGGGTGGGAGGGGGCTTTTGGAAGAGTTGCGCAACACAACGATTCGATAACGCAATTCGTTGCCAACGCTTTTAGTAATCGATTTTCATCTAATCTATCGATTTGTTGTTGCAGCCCTACTGTGAAGTCCATTTTTAAACAGTGCAGATGTCAGTGAGGTTCATAATTATGTGGTATAAGCTAGGTTGAAGTTGTGAGTTTTCAGGCATGATTTAAAAATGCTAGCTGTTGGTGCTTGCCTCACTAGCAGTTGTAATGCGTTCCACAGCTTGGGTGCACAGACAGAGAAAGCCCTCTCTCCACGGCTTTTTAAACGTGCATTGGGAACAGCTAGGAGGAGCTTATCTTCAGACCTGAGAGCACGCGGCGGGTTGTAGTAATGGACAAGTTCACACAGATATGGAGGAGTTTGATGGTTCAAGGATTTGTAAGTGAGAAGCATAATTTTGAAGTTTATCCTGAACTGCACGTGCAACCAGTGGAGAGATTTCAGAATTGGAGAAATGTGTTGTCTTCTGTCAGCTCCAGTCCGCAACCTAGCTGCTGAATTCTGGACCAGCTGAAGTCTAGAAAGAGCTGCTTTACTGATGCCATATAAGCAGGAGTTGGAGTAATCCAGCCTTGAAGTGATGAAAGTGTGGACCACCGATTTCAGAAGACGGACACTCAGGATGTGCTTTAGTTTCGAGATGCGTCTTAGTTGGTAAAAACATGATTTAACTGTGTTATTGACCTGGGCATCCATCTTCAGAGCCTGGTCCATTTTTACTCCAAGGTTGGAGATTACAGAGGATACATTAGGTGAGAGATAGTTGAGGTCAGGTTGATGAGTTGCCGTGATACTATAAGGACTGAAAACGATTAAGTCAGTTTTGGAGTCATTGAGATGGAGGAAGTTATCAGCTAGCCATTGCTTGACCTCAAGGATACAATCAGACAGAACTTTCGTTGACTGAGTTGGCTTAAATGAAAAGTAGACCTCGTTTTAATTTTAAATCAATAAGCAAAAGATCAATAATATTGAGAATTCATATTTATTCACTTTTTTTTTATTTATCACATCTTATTGGTCATTTATTAAAAGTAACCACTTACATCACATTACAAAAATTTGAAAAAGTTTTAAAGTATGCTTTATGTTGGCTTTAAAATTAATCACTCATTGCTCCAGTCATACATCCCTAAAGTTCCGGTGAAATATATCTGATGACTCACAAGTTATGTTGCTAACACACACACACACACACACACACACACACACACACACAATCATAAAAAGCACTGTATTACATCAGAGCATTTACTCAGGACATCTCATCCAAGCTATCAGGATGAATAGCTGGACCAATATGGATAGGACGGATGCTCTCTGAATGGTCTTTCACCCCTCATCCGTCTTCCTTTACTCACCCCATTTTTCTGACATATTTAGCCTTCACATATTTAGCCTTTGCCTTGCTCCTTCAACGTATAAAGTGGCAGTCAAAGTGGCAGATTGGCATGATCGTGACACATGCCTCATCTCCTCGACAAATAGAAGGATGAGAGACAGAAAAAATCTGAATCAACACCAAAGAGGCTATCTACAGCTGGAACTGCACTTATTGTGCAAAGAAAAATTTGCAGCTGAGAGAGAAATAAAGTTGGTGCTTCAACGCAAAAATTATAACTACAAAATAGAGCAAACTGTAATTGAGCTCAAGCACCAAGTTGCTTCTTTTTCTTTTTTTTAGAATCAGAAAATGGTGTCAGCAATCATCACTCAATGGTGCTTCTCTGTTATTGGCTCATTAAGTGGAAGAGAATGAGCAGGCTTGGTAATTGTTTGACCCTTCCTGCTCAGCCCACATCCTTAAATGCTGAGAGCATTCCGTGTGACAATCCTGAGGATTAAAAAATCCCAACAAAATTTGGCAAACTCCTCTACTCTGCCCTGTCTGAAAGCACAATGTATCGATAATAAGAGAAGCCAGATGAAGCCACGGTAGCTGCACAAACCGAAAGTGAGGTTGAGCGGCTGCAGACCCATTGTGCTTCTCCCTCCCTAGAATGATTGTGGCTTGTGGAATAATCACCTCTCTCCATCGCCTGGTGGGGTAAAGTGCTGTTGTGCTCACACTGAGTGGCCGTGACAGAAGACAGTACCTCAATATCATGACCTCTATCAGCCTCTGCGTGCCCCTGTTGCTCACTTAATTCATGTTACTGAGGGGACAATCGAGACCTAATTCTAGATGGTGAAAGAGCGTATGGAAGATGTGCATTCTGGATTTCGTAACAGTGGAGTTAAAAGTGAAATGAAGCAGCTTTATAAAAAACACAATTTCTACACTCTGACTCACCAACTTTCAAAAGTGAGAAATTTTTGGAAAAAAAAAATCCCACTGACTGTTTCTTTTTATAATATAATGATATTTTCAGCTTTAATGCTAATTAGAAAATGTTATGATAAAAAGCTATTTGCAATTTATCTCGGAAGAATTTTGGGAGAATGAGGAAGAATTTCTTAATAGGTTGGCTTTTATTAATGCTTTTATACAGGACAGTGGTACCTATAGTGTTTATGTTGTAGGGGATATGAACGCAGATATTGCTGACAATATTTCTTTATTTGTAACCATCTTACCCCATTTTGTGCAGAGAACAACTTTACTCTATCAAGTAGAGTTCTGCTACCTGTGGACACTTATACGTACATTAGTGAAGCTTGGCATACCACATCATGGCTTGACCATTGTTACAGCACTGCTGATGGACATGCAGCACTGGGGAACATGTGTGTTAAGTACAGTTATGCATTAACTGACCATATACCCCTAGCTTTTATTATAAATCTTGACGAGCTGCCCACATCCATTGGGTATAACAAAGCTTCTGTTAGCACCGGCTCTGCAAATGTGAGGTGGTCAACTCTCAATAGAGGATTTTATGACCTATCAAGTAAATACCAACCAATATCTAAAAATGTTTATTTACATAGAGAAGCTATTTACTGTAATGATGTTCACTGTCTAGATGAGAAGCACAAGCGTAGCCTCTGCACTATGTATGATGATATTGTGGCAGCGATTGAGGGAGGTAAACCTTACCATAAACAGCATGGATGCAGCAAAATGCATAACAGGAGACCTGGATGGAATGAGCATGTAGCCTCGTATCATGCTGAGGCTGGTGAAACTTATAGACTATGGTTCCTAGCTGGATGACCTAGGCAGGGCCCTGAGCTAGAAAATAAAAAGTGAGCTACAGCTAGATATAAGCATGCTGTTCGATTCATATCTAGGAATGAGCAACCTATGAGAGCTGACTGGCAAAAAAACTAATGGGAAACTATTTCTCTGGCTTTTGGAAAGAGGTGAAGTCTCTCAATAATCATAAACCTCTCCTTCCTTATACAGTTGGAGGACTTTCTGGAGAGATAATAATTGCAGAGCTATGGAGACAGCACTATAGTTCCCTCTATAATTGCTTAAATAATGGCCCATATGTGGTGGACTCTGCCATTAGAGATGAGTCCATAAATATTTTTGTCACATGAGGTATATGATGCTGTGCAGAAATTACCTAACAGTAAAGCATGTGGCATGGATTCAGTCACAGCAGAGCATTTGAAACATGCTAGTCCCAGGCTTGCTCCCTGATTTACTGGATTTATGTCTCACTGCATACTTCCTAATACAATGATGACCACATTGCTTGTTTCAGTTATTAACAAAAAGACGGGAAAAGCTGGTTGCCTAGACAACTATAGACCCATTGCATTGACTAGTATTTTATCTAAGGTCATGGAAAGAATCCTCTTGGACAGAGTGAGTATTTATTTTCCTCTGATAATCAGTTTGGTTTTAAGTCCAAGCATGGTACGGACATGTGTCTCTATGCTCTTAAGGAAATAGTGAATCTATAAAGGTAAAAAAATTCTACTATTCTCATGAGTTTTATTGATGTCTCCAAAGCATTTGATCGAGTGAATCATAAAAAGCTTTTTACTAAATTAAAGCAAAGGGGTGTGCCTGGAGGTGTTGTGAGAGTGCTTGCCTACTGGTATGCCCACCAGAAGATGCATGCTAAAGGGCTTCGAGACATGTTCCGATTCGCCGCTGATTCTAACCTTACATCCCGTTCCACATTTTGTGAACTTGACAAATCAGCCCGAAGGCAGTGCAGACTGATATTAGCTAATGAAGTGAACCACGTCTCTCAGACTTTGCATTTAGGTAGGGAATTGTCTTTAAAAGATGTTAAAACTTTTATTTAGCTTACTCACCTCAGACTGGAGCCCGCAATGGTGGGGGAGCAGAGTCGGTGGGCTGCATCTAAATCTCGGAAGAGCCACGGTGGGCACGGCCTCCCTCTTCAAACGGAGACGTGCAGAATAACCCAGTTCAAACTCCATCATGTTGGCGAAGGAATCGCGGGTAAAATGCTGGTTGCAAACTACAGCACCAGGTGGGAGCTGACTGTTTTCCAGACACCGATTGCACACAATGAGTCCAGTGGAAAGGAGTGCAACCCCACACAGCCCCCGCAACCACACTACACTACACCTTCTCATCATACTAACACGATATGGAACACTAAACCCGAACTACTTTCCTAATAACACTAACAGCTAAACACTAACTAAACTAAAATATCCAACGGCCAAGCTAACACTAAATAAGTATGTATAACACTAAAAGCTATGCTAAAGATTAGGATATGCTAATGCTATATGCTAATGCTGAACTACCGCTAACCGTCCTACACTCGCTTGCAAATCCAACTCCCAACTCGCCACAAGGCGTGGCCGAGACTCTCGTTGCTTGTATAACTTTGACACAGAGCTGCTACGTAGTACTCTACTGGTTTACGTAGTATCTTACTCTTTAGCCATTGACTAAAGTGTATTAAAAATGATTCAAACTCTATGTTTTAAGCTGAAGGTGGTGCTTTACTGTGGTATTTAGGCAGAATTTTTTATTTTTAAAGAAAATGCACCAAAATGCTAAAATAAAACACTATTAGACACTCATTTATACAGTTCATCAGCAAAAAAAAAAAGTTAATTTAGACGTTACTTGCTCTTTAAAGCTTCATTTATTTGCTCATACAAACAGAAAGTGCAACTGAACTTAATAATAAAGTGCTGCTGCATGTAGCAGAACAAGACCAAACCCAGAACGAAGAATGATTTAAGATTTTTGTCCATGTTGTGTCACTTTTGTGTTAAACAATCAAAAATGCTCAAGTCATCATCAAGTCTGAAGGCCTGAAGCCTCTGGAGATTTACTGTGAGAAGGACGAGGAGCCTCTGTGTGTGGATCGGGCGCTGCAGTGGAGGAAACTAAAGCCCGACTGTGGAAGTGTGTTTCACCGTCCAGGAGCGAGGTGTGAGCGGACGGTGGCTTAAACCTCCATAGTCATCCGAGGAGAAACTTCAGCCGGAGCTCTGCTGCTCTCCCGGCGAGGCGGAGAAGGAGCGGGTTCTGAACCGATCCACGGCCCGGGAGGGGAGCTGTGGTCCAGCATCATCAGCCACCAGGCCACAACCAGGCTCCACCATCAGCCAGCAAGTCGCTACCGGGCTCCACCATCAACTAGCAGGCCCAGCCAGCAGGCCGCAACCAGGCTCCATCAGCAGCCACCAGGCCACAACCAGGCTCCACCATCAGCCACCAGGCCACAGCCAGGCTCTATCAGCAGCCATCAGGCCACAACCAGGCTCCATCAAGAGCTAGTAAAGCTACAGGAAAAGGCAGGCCCGAAGCTGGCAAGCCTCAGGATTGATTGAGGCTGCAGTAAAAAAAGAGGCACAAGTATTTAGAAGATGCCGCCTAAAAGAAGTCATATCAATGAGGAAGAACTGGAGGACATAAAGAAATCTTTGAACTTTATGTCAGAAGAAATTACAACCATTGCAAAACAACAAAAACTGATAATCAATTTAATTGAGGATATTAAAGAATTAAGAAGGCAAAGTGAGGAAAAGGACAAGAAGATTGCTATGTTGGAAGTACGAGTGGCAGAATTGGAACAATATTCGAGAATATCAGATGTAATAGTAACGGGTCTGGAAACCAAGCACCAGACATATGCACAAGCAGCAGCAGAAGAGAGAGGGGAGCTGCCTGAGCTAGAGTTGTGCTCCCTGGAAGAACAGGTAATAGCCTTTTTCAATAGTAAAGGTATTGAAATGGATAGTAAGGACATTGAGGGGTGCCGTACTCTTCCAAGGAAAAACAAGAATCAAAAACCTGCCATTATTATAAGATTTGTTAATAGGAAGCAGAAAAGAGCTACTGAAGCAAGGAAGAAAGTTGAAAGGAACGAATGTGTATGTTAATGAACATCTAACCAAGAAAAATGCAGATATTGCAAGACAAGCAAGATTATTAAGAAAACTGAAGAAAATACAGTCAACCTGGACATCAGATTGTAAGGTGTTCATTAAAGAGCAAGTAACATCTAAATGAACTTTTTTTTTTTGTTGATGAACTGTATAAATGAGTGTCTAATAGTGTTTTAAATGTGTGTATTCATTATTTTAGCATTTTGGTGCATTTTATTTAAAAATTAAAAATTCTGCCTAAATACCACAGTATAGCTCCACCTTCAGCTTAAAACATAGAATTTGAGTCATTTTGAATTAATTTTAGCCAATGGCTAAAGAGTAAGATACTACGTAAACCAGTAGAGTACTACGTAGCAGCTCTGTGTCAAAGTTATAAAAGCAACGAGAGTCTCGGCCACGCCTTGTGGTGAGTTGGAAGTTGGATTTGCAAGCGAGTGTAGGAGGTTAGCAGTAGTTCAGCATTAGCATATAGCATTAGCATATCCTAGTCTTTAGCATAGCTTTTAGTGTTATACATACTTATTTAGTGTTAGTTTGGCTGTTGGATATTGTAGTTTAGTTAGTGTTTGGCTGTTAGTGTTATTAGGAAAGTAGTTCAGGTTTAGTGCTCCATATCGTGTTAGCATGGTGAGAAGGTGTAGTGTAGTGTGGTTGCGCTGGGCGGCTCTGTGGGGTTGCACTCCTTTCCGCTGGACTTAGAAATTAGGCACCAGTGGTTGCGTGCAATCGGTGTCTGGAAAACAGTCAGCTCCCTCCTGGTGCTGTAGTTTGCAACCAGCATTTTACCCGCGATTCTGCACGTCTCCGTTTGAAGAGGGAGGCTGTGCCCACCGTGGCTCTTCTGCGATTTAGATGCAACCCACCGACTCTGCTCCCCCACCATGGCGGGCTCCAGTCTGAGGTGAGTAAGCTAAATAAGTTTTAACATCTTCCAAAGACAATTCCCTACCTAAATGCAAAGTTTGAGAGACGTGGTTCACTAAGACTCTGATGGGGGCATTACCACTTCTTTAAGTTAAATGGAACACCGGAGCAGGCAAAGGTCTTAGTCATTAAAGAGCTAATGGAACTGGAATAATACAGCTGATGAATTGTAAGACAAAGCATTAGGATGGTCGATGGTACTTTTAATGAATTGTCAAATAGGATGGTACTTGGCCTAGACGAAGTACTGTTGGAGGTGATGGTGTGTGGATAAGATATATAAAGTCAGATGGCTGACAGAATTCAAGTAACAAATCAAATGGATGTTGAAACTGGGACATTGGGGTATGATAGCAATATAGATCCTGACTGTAATTTTTTTACTAAAATGTTAAAGGACTGTAATTATTATACAATGGAACAGTTTAATAGGAACATAGTAGAAGTCTATATGTAAACTTTCAATTTATTAAAGCATATATAGCACAGTTTAATCAACCATTTGATGTGATAGCAATATCAGAGACTTGGATAAACACTGGAAAAGAAGAGGATTTTGAGATGGAGGGATAAGAGTTCCTCCATCTAGATAGGACGAATAAAAAAGTTGGTGGGGTTGCACTCTATGTTGATAAAAATTTAAGGTTTGAAAAAATGAGTAGAATGACGAGGGTGGTAGATGTAGTGATGGAATGTATAACAGTAGAAATAAATATGAAAAAACAGAAAAATATCATTGTCAGTTGCATATAGAACACCAGGATCAAAGATTGAGACTTTTAAGGACATTATGGAGGACGTGTACACAAATCTGAATCAGAAAAGAATGTTTATTTGTGGAGACTTTAATATTGATTTATTGAACCCAAATCATAATAAGAGTACTGAAGAATTTATTGAGTCAATGTATTGTATGGGATTATTTCCCTGATAACAAGACAGACGAGAGTAACCACTCATGGTGCAACTCTATTAGATAATATTTTTACAAATGTAATGGGAGAAAATATAAAAGGCGGGATATTGATAAATGATATAAGTGACCACTTACCAGTTTTTGTAACTTATGACTGTTGCTATAAAGTTAAAAGAAATGTAGGTAAGATGATATATAAAACTATTAGAACAGAAAAGACAATGCAGTCTCTCAAAAATGAGTTAATAAAACAAGATTGGACTATTGTATATAAACACAAGGATGTCAATAAAGCCTATGAGGCATTCTTAAGTATATCCATGGCCTTATTAGAGAAAAATAGCCTACTTATTGAAGTCAACAGGAAAGACAAGTATACAGGAAGACCATGGATGACGAAGGGACTGCAAAATGCCTGTAAAAAAAAGAACACCTTATATAGAGAATTCATTAAAAAGAGAACTACAGAATCTGAAAAGAAATACAAAAAATATAAAAATAAATTAATTAACATAATGAGAACTTGTAAAAAACAATACTTCTTCAAAAAGTTAGAAGATAATAAAGATAGCATGAAAGGGATATGGAATCTATTAAATAGTATAATAAAAAATGCACCAAGGACTAATGACTACCCTGGGTATTTTATGGAAGGGACAAATACTATTAGTAAAATGAAAGAAGTAGTAGATGTATTTAATGATTTTTTGTACATATAGGGCCAAAACTAGCTTTGAAAGTAAAGGTTGATATGATAGAAAGGGAGACTGGAGGAAACACTGAAAGGAATGCAAGTTCAATGTTTTTAAGAGCAGTGGAAGAGAAGGAGATATATATTGTCAGTGGACTTAAGAACAAAACAAGTACTGACTTCCATGATATTGATATGGTAACAGTAAAGAGAGTAATTGATGGCATTGTAAAACCGCTACAATATAGTTTAAATTTGTCTTTCCAGGAAGGCGTTTTTCCACAAAAAATGAAAGTAGCTAAAATTATCCCCATTTATAAATCAGGCGAAAAGCATTGTTTTACAAATTATAGACCAGTGTCGGTACTCTGCCCGTTTTTTAAGATACTGGAAATATGAGGCCAGAACAGTCTCAATAAGAATTAAGTCACACAACGTTTTCCACAAATGCACACGTTCATTCGGAAATCCACATTCTGTGTTTCACAAATATAATTCGGAGGAACACAAATGCACACGCTCATTCGGAAATTCACACTCTTTGACTCATAAATATAATGTGAAAAAATAAGTCACGCAACATTTTCCACAAATGCACACGCTAATTCTGAAGTTCACACTCTGTGGTTCACAAATATAATTTGAAAGAACAATTGTAATATAAACTCAGATCATACGAATTGCTGAATGTGCATTTACGAACAGCTTCTCATTTGTGAACCTTCCTGCATTCGTGAGAGAAATCGGTGTGCTGAATTTTGAGACTCTCCTAACGTCGCAGGTCAACAAACGTCACCATTGGCTAATGAACCTGTCAATCAAATATATGTTTCTGCCAGGGCTGTTCGCTTTCAGCCAATCATATGGCTCCTTATGTCACAGAACAGATCTGCTGTGCGCATAAGTCGGACACAATTTCCTGCATGTGTAGCTCGGGGGTGACAATGGATGAAGATATCGCGTTAGCGTTCATACTTGTTTAATTTTCAATTTTAATTCTGGTGCCTGTTAGCAGCTGAAACACATCATCACGTGCTTGTGGATATCAAATATCGAATATGAAAACATGACTGTAATAATAAGTAAAGGTTAGCAGCTGTAGCTTCAGTGTGCTCATAGGAAACATGACAAAAGAACACAAAACACATTTCTCTTTATGGCCTATATAGTTGTCATCATTAACGTTACATGATTTACAGAATACACGTGACCAACTAACATTTCATGTTCTACCACCGGATGTTTGGATCAAAATATGAACCAATCAGATCTTAGATCAGGTGAGAGCCAGGCGTTTCCCATCATGCCCAAGGTTTTGCAGCCAAGGGAGAGCAACTGCAGCGCCTTGCTCCAAAATCTGCGGCCGCCTTGATCTCAAGTGGTTATCGTTGCCTACGTATGCATGACGTCAGAGCAAGTCGGCGTCAAGTCGGACACAACTCTAACCGGTTACATTACCAATGCTCCACCATATGGGTGGCCTCTTAATAATCTTAATCAGAAAAATTATGCATTTTTACTAAGTGAAAGCAAACCCGTTAGGGGCAGAGACCTCTTGAAGCTCATATTAAACATTGTCTGCAGAGAAGGTAAGAGAAGCTAGTAAATCATCAGGCCTATTCCATGGGAGTGACTCTGAAAAGGAGCAAAAGCTCCAGCTCTTTATCTTGGCAGGTGTCTCTATTCTCCTGTGTTCAGGCTTTTGGTTACATCAGTTACTTTTCCTTTTAATGAGCTGCATATATTTCTAACACAGCCTTCAGTGACATCAAGAAAAAAAAATAACTTTTTAACTCTAAAAGACATTATTCTCATTCTGAGAACAAATGAACAAACTGTGTGTGGGTATGTGTGTCCAGTTGCAACTTAACACAGACTCAGAAGCAGAGAATCTTCTCACAACACCTAATCATCCCTTGATCAAAAAACCAGTAGATAGAATCTTGTCATGTTATTCTATTTAATAAGTAGACGGACGGAGGTATAGTACAAGTTTTCAAGTGTAATGAAGATGATCGCAGGGTAACACAGTTCCCCTTAAATGTTGAGCAAAAGTTATGAAACGAGACAAAATTCAAACAATAACATGTAAAAATAAATGGATCTCCTGATAAGTAGGTGCTTCACCTTTAAATGTTTTTATTAGAGCTGGATACACAGGAAGATGCATGTTACTAAACCAACACTAGCAATGATAGCACATTTACATTTTGAAGAATTGTAGCATAGATGAAGTGAACAGCAGCCTTTTCAAATACATTCCTGGTCTAAAATAAATCAGGCTGACAAAGACTTTAAGGAAATACACAACTATAAATGAATTTAGACATCTATTTTGGGGTCTATCCTTTAGCATTTCATATTTACAAAGGCAAATCCCTTGAATAACAATATACAGTACATTAACCTTAAAATGGACCACTCCTTCACTTTTTAACTTCCTTCCTTCCTGTCTCATTAATTGTTTTCTTTCTTCCTAACTCCCTACCTTCTCTCTCCTTCCTTCTTCACACATGTAATCATCTAGCCTCAAGTAAGTTCTCAACATACTGGACAGTGTGAAGATATATGTCCACTCCCAAAAGAGTCTGAATGTTGCAACGGATTATGTTGTCCTGCAGTTCCAAAATTTCATGATCTGTAAGAGGACTGTCCAGTAGAGAGACATTGATCCCAGGATGAGGTTCAGTCATGTATCCGTTCTCCTCCCATTCAATCTCTGGTGTCGGTATACCCTGGAAAAGGAAAGTGTGTATGAGCATTGTGCATAATGAATCTCAAGAAAACACATTTAATAAAGCCCTATCATGACCTTTTAACAATTACTTAACATCAATGATGTCAGGCAGAACCTAGCATCTCCATTATTTCATAAATTATTATTTTTTTAATTAATGGGCTACTTTTATGTTAAAACAGCAGTGAGAATATCACATCTGGAAGGTCTAATGCCTTGCATTTTGAACTTGCAGATGTGTCATGACTTTGTAATGTCATGACATTATAGTTGACAGCGTCCACTTCAGTAGAGGTGCACACAAACAGAACTGTAATTTCAACAGCCATTTTGTCTTGAATCCAAGAAGCATAGAGCAGAGGTAGATTATCAAAGTGTTGAACATTTGATTTTTAGTTAAGGATCAACTTGACATGTGATCAGTCATTTTAACAGAACATACATTTGCCCCTGGATCAGAAACAGGATTCAGAGCCTGGCCCAGATGCCACAGCTGATTTGGTGTCATGTTTTCCTCTGTCCTGATTGGATGGTTGTCCCACGCATCTCTAAAGACATCCAGGCTGGCCTGGATGCGAGACAAGAAAATATAGTGGCAACAAAACATGTGAAGGATGTTACTGATGTCGAGCAAGTCTTGGTCTTCCAGAGAGTGCAGGATGTTGTAATATAAACCAGTAACACTCATGAAGACATCACGCCACAGGCGCTCGATCCTGGATTTGGAGGGGGATTAAATAAAAGAAAATTATAATATACACACAAATTTACATGTCCATACATCCGTTTTCAACTTGAGTTATCTCTTGAATGGTCGCAGGAGGACTGGTGCCTATCTTCAGCAGTCACAGTGTGAGACGAAGGGTGCACCCTGGGCAGGTCAACAGGCACAGGCACGCGCGCACAGACACAAAGCTTCCAAATTAGGTTAAACTCACCGTTGATTGTGTACACTTTTTCCTGCAATGAAGCTGTTGGTGTCAGTTCCACGAACTGAGAACATTAATTCTGCAACACCTACATTTTCTCCGCCATGATCTCCTCTCACCATGAAAAAAAAACATTAGAATCTTGCTTCAAACATTTTTAATGCACATCTATAACAATCTACATCAATTTGAGTCTCACAGAAATTTCCTTATGTACCTTGCTACTAAGTGAGTAAACAATGTGGCATTATTAACCCTCTGCTGGGGAAATATTTTTTGAAAGAGGGAAATGTCCTCCCCCCCCCCCCCCCCATAGATTTTACTATATGACCTCAAATGGCATGTTATCTTTGGTCAATAACACACTTTAGGCAAAAGCAGATTTGTAACAGGGTAACAGAGGGTAAAGTTGGGAATAACATGAATACCTCAGAGGAAAGCCATGCTCATTCACAGCTTCACTGAAGAAGGCAAGGTGGGTGTCTGCCCGGTTGTTGTCAGCTACCTTCAGGTACATGATCTATGTAATTCAAGCACAAACACTCTCATATGACACATTTTTATAGGGGTCAAAACAATCAATTACCAAATGAAAGGTACAACAGCCATACAATAACATGTTAGATAATTAAATAAGTTAAGATCTGTGAAAACCAAAAATAGCAATTATCTTCTATGAAAATATCTCCGTTATTAACGTTCATGCTTTGGAGCTGAAAAAGTGCATGACAATTAAATATTTCAAGCTCAGTTCGCTCCACTCTGATGGTCACCTGTTCCAGCCAGATACCTTCTTTCTAGGCGTTCAAAGTCGGAAACTCGCAGAGTAAACTGGGTGCTTAGAGGAGTATCTTCAGTTGTTTAAGACTGAGGGTAACGCTGCACACGCTGATTCGACTAGCATGGATGCTAATGATGTAAACATAAAAGAGGGCTTGCTTCGTCTCGCGCGCTAACGCCGCAAAGCACTATGGGATTAGTAGTCTTATTAGCAAAATCGCCCGGCGGGCCAGTTTAATATTATATATTTGATATTTGATTTCGCGGGGCAAATAAAAATAGACCAAGGCCTTGAGTTTGACAACCGTGGCCTAAAAAAATGGTACCTAGATACGCTAACTAAACAAATGTTCACTTGAGTTTAGCTTGATGTTAAACTAGATGAAGAATGGACCAGACTTCACGTAACGTCTGGACTGAATTTAACATAAAACATTTTACTTGATCATGAAGAACGCTTCTACTCATAATTCTATAACATTGCATAAATTACAACGAGGGAATAAGATAAAACTATTACTCACAGATCGTGACCGGTCCATCCTGCTCTGCCGTGTGAACTGCAATGCGCATGCGCACAGCAGATCTGTTCTGTGACATAAGGAGCCATATGATTGGCTGAAAGCGAACAGCCCTGGCAGAAACATATATTTGATTGACAGGTTCATTAGCCAATGGTGACGTTTGTTGACCTGCGACGTTAGGAGAGTCTCAAAATTCAGCACACCGATTTCTCTCACGAATGCAGGAAGGTTCACAAATGAGAAGCTGTCCGTGAATGCACCACACAGATTTCACTCACAAACGCAGGAAGGTTCACAAATGAGAAGCTGTTCGTAAATGCACATTCAGCAATTCGTATGATCTGAGTTTATATTACAAGTGTTCTTACAAATTATATTTGTGAACCACAGAGTGTGAACTTCAGAATTAGCGTGCGCATTTGTGGAAAATGTTGCGTGACTTATTTTTTCACATTATATTTATGAGTCAAAGAGTGTGAATTTCCGAATGAGCGTGTGCATTTGTGTTCCTCCGAATTATATTTGTGAAACACAGAATGTGGATTTCCGAATGAACGTGTGCATTTGTGGAAAACGTTGTGTGACTTAATTCTTATTGAGACTGTTCTGGCCTCATATGGAAAAACTATTTCTAAAAAGACTTGATAACTTTGTGGATAAACATGATCTGTTGGCAAAGTGCCAGTATGGGTTTAGAAATAACAGATCAACAGTTTTGGCATTGATGGATTTAATGGAAGAAATAACTGAATGTAAGGATAACAAGAAGTATGCACTTGGAGTTTTTCCAGATCTAAAAAAAGCATTTGATACTGATGACCAAAAAATTCTAATAATCAAACGGGAGAAATATGGGTTTAGGGGTGTGGTATTGGATTGGATAAAAAGCTAGGTGATGAATGGACAGCAATATGTACAAATAAATGAGTTTAAATCTAAATTGATGGATACTGAATGTGGAGTACCTCAAGGATCAGTATTGGGACCAAAAATGTTTATAATGTATATAAATGATATTTGTAAAGTATCGAAGATACTAAAGTTTGTAATTTTTGCAGATGATACCAATATACTTTGTTCAAGTGGGGAATTTCAACAGGTTGTGGAGGTGATCACACAGGAGTTAAAGATATTAAAGAAGTGGTTTGATAGAAACAAATTAGGGATGAGCGAGTACACCACTATCTGTATCTGTATCTGCTCAACCAACTAAATTATCTGTATCTGTACTCGGAATGGGCGTGGCATAACCCAGAAGTGGGCATGGTTTAACCGGAAGTGGGCGTGGTTTACATCAATACATTATTTTAAGTCTGAAATTGATATGGATTGATCAGAAGTTTATGTGTATTGTTTATTTGAAATCTATTTACAGAGCAGCCTCAGAATTGAGATTAAATATTTTTGATCACAATAATAAAGAAACTATGACAGAACAAGTTTTTCAATCAATTCAGAACATTAATATTTAAGTGCATGGATTAATACATCTGAACTCATGCAGTAGGAACTAGGAAATATGAAATGCTAGAACCAGACACAACTTTATATATATATATTTTATTTTAATTTGATTAAACTGATTTTTTTCTTAATGTTCTTGGCATTTTGCCCCACATAAAGTTAAACAAAACAATGTTGATTGAGGTGTGAGTGAGTGAGTGAGTGAGTGAGTGAGTGAGTGAGTGAGTGTGTGTGTTGGTCCTGTGTGTTTCCGTGTTACCCTGCGATGAAATGGCAACCAGTACAGGGTGTACCCCGCCAGTGACCAGATCTCAGTCCAGAACCTTTGACATGTGGTGGAACATGACTTCACATCATGCATGGATCTATGTGATGCTTTTGTGTCAATAGTGAGCAGAATCTGTAAGGAATGTTTCCAATACATATTTGGGTTCTACACTAGGTGTTTCTGAAGGCAGGTAAAAATGAAATCAAATAATAAAACTTTGGAAATTATTTTATATAGCTTTCAATTTGGTGCCATTCTAGGATTTTCAGCAGCCCCAATTAAAGTACTCTCAGCTGTGATTTAGGTGAGAGCCTTAAAACCAGATTAGACGGATCATTTGATATGTAATCAAGGTCATGCATAATACATACAAATAGCACGCCAATCCCGTAAAGAAACAATGGAATGCGCTAATTTTTTCACTTTCCCTCCAGTGCTCCCCTAGCCTCTTCCTCTTTCTGTCCCTTGATCTTCAGCTCTAAAATGAACTAACCACAACTAAAATCTAATTATCCAAGTATTTCTTAACAGCATTTCCTCATTTGTTGTGCTCTAATCAGCCATAGCTTGAACGGTACGTTGAGGCACCATTACGCACCCCAGTGGGCGTTTTGGCAACAAGGTGGCGCAGCCATCGCCTGCACCAACAGCAGCAGCCGTCTCCACATACTCCTAACTCATCTGGCTGCTTCCATTTACCACACAATCTTAAGGAAGTCCAATTCCTGCGCTTCTGTTCTCTCTACCAGATTAGAAAGAAACTCTACCTTCCGGCGGGCACCCAGCATAAAAATCTGATTGTAAACACAACTTTGTGATAAATAATGATAATAATAATAATAAATACATTATTATTCCTCAAATGGTAATTCTTATATAAGACATGTAGGCACCTGACGTGCAGAAAGAAGTAAGCGAGGTGTGCGGTTAAAAAATAGACGACACAAAAATCCGCAGGTTCGGTTCCACGCCACTGCTCCTAAAGGCTCGGAATCTAAACCCGCACAGCCACTACTCCAACGGAGTTTGTGCCACCAAACACACACTAGTGGAATCATCGTTATTGTTGTTATTATTAATATTCTTTTCATTATTTTAACTCCCACACTGCACCACGCGTAGCCATCCGAGTCCATCAATTCCCACCAAACTCAGCGTGTCTACTCCTGCAGCAACAGAACATAAACAGCAGATCACATCTCCTCCAAACGTTGACCCATTACGCATCATTCCGCTTTTCCACAGCGGAACAAAGCGAGCGTTTTGTAGAACATTGCTGATGTGTGTGCATTCAGAGCCGCACAGACAAATGATCACTGCCAGAGAAAAAAAAAAAAAAACAAAAGGAAGAAAAACACGCAAGTGAAAAATAAAAGTCCTTACTTGTATTTTGTGACAATCCAGTCATTCCTCGGGCAAACGGAGGGTTGATAAAATCCAGCGTGGAAATATGCGCTTGATTTTTTCTATTTTATGGATTTAATTCTTTCATCATTTAAACCATGGAATAGAACAGACGCGGTTTTCTGACCCCCTTCCTCCTTCAAGACAGATGTGAACAGTGCTGCCCGAGTCGCTCCACCTGCATTTGCCGTCGTCAAGTCAGCCAGCAGACAGGAAGGAAACCGCGCTTTAGAAGCTCTTTTTCAAAATAAAATCCTAATGGTGGGTTGAGAGGTTTGAGCTTTTATTGTGAACGTCCAGTGACTTCTGGCTCTCTTGACGCACCTCCACTTGCGTGCACCGGAATGACGACCATAGGGGCTTCTGCCGCCGACGGAGGCGCGCCCCGGTAAGGTAGGAGAAGGTTCTACATGGAGTGGGTCGAAAGCCCACCTCCAGGATGGTTAGAAACCACTAAAAAGCACAGAATAATTTTACCTTCATGTGGCACAAATGTGTGCTAACTGTGAAGCAATATATCAAATAATTTGTCTCATTTAGCGTTTTAAAGGATAAATTAGCCCAATAAAATTTTACTTGCTACCTTCAGCCATAATCACAATCTTTATAGATGCATTTTAACACATTTAGATTTTTAGCAGCTACAGTTTGCCACATTTAATATTTAAATGTTACATTTAGCCATAATTTAATTCTAACAGCATCATTTTGTCACATTCAGAAATGTTAAAACTACATATTGCATATTGGTTTTTAACAGCTCTGTCAGTCACAACAATAAAACGTTTAAAAATGAGTACCTGTGACCTTTTTCAGCACATTTATTAGGTAAGTTACAATGAAATGTTAAAGTAATTAATATAAATCCAAATAATGAAGTTGAAAATGATCATTTCATATCAAATCTTACAATTTAAAGGTAACGTGTGTGTGTGAGTCTGTGTGTGTGTGTGTGTGTGTGTGTGTGTGTGTGTGTGTGTGTGTGTGTGTGTGTGTGTGTGTGTGTGTGTGTGTGTGTGTGTGTGCGTGCGTGTGCTTGCATATGTTTGTTAATGTTTTTAACCTGTTATGGGAATCTGGGGTCATTTTGTAAAGCACTTTGAATCACACTTTGTTTGAAAAACGCTTTAGAAATAAATTTGATTGATTGATTTGTGGTTTTCTAAAAAGGTTGGTTTTTAGGTCCTGTTTAAAGGCATCAATAGTTTGTGGAGCCCTTAGATGAACAGGGAGGGAATTCTATAATCTCGAAGCAGCAGCAGGAAAGCCCGATCTCCCACGCTGCAGAGATTGGGTTTGATTTTGCAGAGCGAAGAGTGTGTGTGGTCAGTAAGGTACTTTCTTTAGATAGTGAAGGGCATGTCCATAAATGCACTGGTGGGAGAGGAGGGCAACCTTGTATTCTATTGTGAGTGGGACAGGAAGCCAATGAAGTGCTTTTAGGATGGGAGTGATGTGCTCATGCTTGTGCAAAAAATGCAGATTTGACAGTTTGAACTTAACAATTAACTAGAAAAAAATTGAAGGAAAAGAAATGACAAATTAAGTTTAAACATCAACAGTTAAGATAAATATTAAACATTTTAATGTTTGTTTTAGTCTTAAATCTATAAGGCTACCATTGTGATTTCAAGCTAAATATCAATCACAACCTTTTATTTTGGCTTGTATTCATTTACAGTTGATGCACTAACTGTGGACTTAAATGATTTCCATTTTGTTTAAGCAACCTCAGCTGTGTTTGTATGATCATCAGTCACAATATACCTCAACTGATGGCCTGCAGGCCACATCTGGCCCACCACACCTTTCCTCCCCCAACCCTTTGGGGCCTAATGTTCCGGGGACTTTGATGTTTAGCAGAAAAATTCATGTCCCAAATATCGATAATTGTTTATGTTTTACAAACACAGCTAAACTACAATCAAAACAGTTTAAATGGAAAAGGAAGCCATTTTAAATATTAATAAAGTAAGATACACTAACACTTGAACTTCATTTTAGAAGTGCATCTGGCACTCACTGTGTCTGCTGTAAAAAAAAAAAACTCTGGCCTGTTTATGATCATGCAGGAAATGTTCTGGAATTTCAGCTGCAGTGCTAGGTATGTCAGCTCTATTTTTCTAAGTCCCAACACAGCAGTCCTCCAGTCTGAAGTTGCAAGTTGAATATTCTGGCCACAGAGGGCAATAAGGGCTAGGTGGACTATTATTAACCCTGTAAAGGGTAATTATTATTATTGTTTTTTTTTTTTTTTTTTTTTTTTTTTTTACCGTGTCCTGTCTGGCTGTGAAGCAAACAGAATTGATGTCTGAATGCTGGTAACAAGCCTTACAGATTTACTCTCAGGTGGAGCATCAAAGCATCTGCTTTTAATGTCACGCCTGATACTTAAAACTTTATTGTTATTGTTGTTGAATGCTTTGTAATTCCGACCAGACACGGAGTCAGAGGTGAAAGAGAAAGGAAAAGAAAAGGTGGGGAGAGAGAGAGGGGGGGGGGGGGGTTCCACAAAAATAAAATATGATAAACAAGAGTCTGCTTCTAGACCTGCAGAAAAAGACAAAAAAAAAAAAAAAGGGAGACAACAACAAGCGTCAACTTGATGAAGAAATATATAATCAACATTGCTTAACTGAAGAATCACGATAATAAATCACAGTGCATTAAGTGCCCACCATAGTCTTAAGACCTGTGTTTAACGTGCCCAAGCGCATACTTTTGAGAGCACCATGTGAGCACCTGTGTGTGTACACGCGCTTGTTTATTTAAGGTTTCTCTATAGGAGCGTCCAACAGAGTGTGAGGGACCAGAGATCCACCCCCAAAGATGCGCAGGAGACGGGGGGAGCTCCAAGTCCCAGAGATCCAGGCGCTGCCCCAGAACACAGGAACCCCAAGGAGACTGCAACCAGAAAGGCCCCCGCCCCCCTCGAGAGGCACAGAGGATCGCCCCGGGGGGCCACAACCAGCAGCCGGCAGAGTCAGGGGAGATGTCAGCGGCAAGCCCACAGGCCCAACCGCAGCCTCCCACCCCCTAGCCGGCCGAGCCCGGGACCCAGCGACCCGGGACCCAGGGGCGACCACCCCCGCCGGGGACCCAGCAGAGCCCAGGGACCCAGACCCCACCAGGCAGCCACCGGTATCTATCAGGCAGATGCCAAAATCTTAAACCCCCAGACCCGGTTGCCACGAACACTCAGGCAGACCATGGCACAACCCCTCACACCAGGTGTGGCAGGGGGGACAAAAATCTATATCATCAAGAGAAGTTCCAGGAGAGGGGAGGAGTCAAAGGCCCCACCTGACATATACAGTCACACACTCCCTCCCTCATGCTCACACATGCACATACAACCCAAGACTTACAAAAATGCATGCCGGACACCCACTCATGCTCCCCATGCACACCCTATTCACTCTGGTCCCGGTACTGCTGCACATTTGGTACAACCAGGGGGCGATAAGGGCTAGGTGGACTTTCATTAACCCTGTAAAGAGTAATTTTACCACATACATACAAACATCTTCAACATGTCACTGTCCCAGTGCTCTTTCCCCACCTTTCTTAAAACTTCCACAATAGTACCACAGGTACCCCAAAATATCTGCTATAACGACAACAGGCCAGCAGCTTAAACACCTCTCATTATGACTTGCATGGAGAGACTAGTGCTGCAACTGGCTGCAACACATCCAGGCTGCTCTTCCCCACACACTAGACCCCCACCAATATGCCTACAGAACCAGATAAACAGATGATGCCATCTCTACCACCCTCCTCACTATTATGACTAGGGGTCAACAGATTTATCGGTTGGCTGATTAATCGGGCCCATTTTTAGCATTTTTTTTCATCATCGACATCAGCCAATGAGCCTCTTTAGTAGAGCCGATATAAAGTCAGGCACTTCCGTGGGCAGCCCGCTGCTGCTGGAAGCCGGTGAAGGACCCCAATCCAAAATGCTGGGAGTATTTAAATACTCTCAGCGTTTTGGATTGAGAAGTCTTACCTTTTACTTAGATGTAAATTGCCTCTAAGTAAAAGGTAAGACTTCTCTTTGGTGTTTCAAAATCCAACAGCTGTGTATTTAGTGTGAATTAAAAGTAAAATATGGAATAAAACTTAGCTGAGTGAAAGAAAAAACGAGCCGTAAGAACCGCCGGTAACCAGCAGGATGCTGCTAATGCTAGGCTAGCTTGTTGTCAGCTCTTGAGACCGTCTTTAACTCTCAGCCAAGTCCCCACAATGCAGTTCTAAAATTGGTCTCAACCCAGAAATACCAAAAATTGCAGTTCCACCCTCATCCGCTGGGGGCTGGTGTCAGAAGCGAGCAAATCCTCAATGGCTGTGTCCGAATCCAGGGGTAGGATGCTTGTGAGTACGGGTCCTCGCCGGTCTAGCAAGGCCTGGTCCTTGCAAGACCGCTAAAACCGGAAGTCAGCGGCTCTGAATTCGGACAGTACTAGCCTCGTTTTCATTCCCGCCCCCAGGTCCAGTTGCCTAGCAACCGTGACAGCGGCAAACAGGCTAACAAGCTAGTAGCGACGTTGAAAATGGATCCACAGCAATATTTCATTTTATTTGTGGTTTTTGAGGAGCTGCGACGGCTCAATAAATGTCACCGGCCTTTGTATTTAAAGTTTAAAAATCATTTAGTCCTGTTATCTGCCAGAGTTACAAGTATTATACTCATGATCTCCTTTTTTGCATATATCTGAATGTTAGTGATGTGACAGCCGTCGATTGAGCCAGCCCAGCAAACCCTTTTGATGGACGATGCAGTGGTCAGTGAGATGAGGCATCCAGAAGCACCCTCTGCAGACCACTCTGTCTGATGTTACACTTGCCAACCAGAAACGTTCAGCCATGGATCTCGGTTCCTGCACTCCATCCACCTCGATCCATGTTTAGTAGATTTAGCAACACCACCAAAGACTCCCTGCTTTCCAAGTTTACTGTATATATTTTACTTTTATTCCTTACAGTGTTCCCTTACCATTTATTTACTATGTTGTTACGTGTTAAAAACTGAATAATAAAACTGTTAATGATCAAAAAAGAGTTATCAATTAATAGAAATTTTATTACATTTAAACAAATAACAAAAACATTCAAACACATATATAGAACCTGAACCAGAAGAAACTAAAAGAAAAAAAAAACATTTCTCTGCCATCCTTTCCATCAATGCTAAAAATCTGTCCATCCTTCTTTCTCTCCTCTCCTCCGCTTCCCTTTGTTGTCTCATGTCCTCCCTGATCAGGTCAAGGAGCTCATCAGCCCTTCTCATTTTCTCCCTGATGAGGAGTCCGGCTTCCTTCCACCACTCTCCATGTCCTCTGTCTCACCCACTGCTGCACTTGGCCCTGGAGTGTCCACGGGAATGGAAGCCATAAGGACAGGAGGCATAGTGGAAGGCCTCTGTCCCAACACCTCGTCCATGGGGACAAACCAGGGCCAGGTTTCAGCAGTGGGCTTTCTGCTGACTCCCTCTCCTGACCCTGGATACTTGCAGTCCTACAGACAAAGGGAATTAGAATTACAAGGCTTTATTGTCATTTAACAACAGAGAACACTGTGGGCATAATGAAATTACAGATGGTACTGGTTCTGGATGAGAATAGAGAGGAATAGAAGAACAAAGTCAGATTATAAATCATAGTTGATAAAACATGCAATAAACAATATTTTAATTTATCAACATGGGAGATGAAAATTGTGTTATGTTTTTTTCCGCCTAAAATGAAATTAAAAACATTAAATCAGTAATGTGGTTTCTTAGAAATTAACTTAAATAAACATTAAACTTAGTTTTCGTTATTTTTGGCGTTCGTTACATGATTACATAAGATGCAAGCTCTTTTACGGTGAGTTTTTTCCTATTAGACTTTCAAGCAAGTTTACGGTGGGGTGTTAACCTTAAAACAAATGATGAGAAGCTTTATTCGCTAAATAAACACACACACACACACACACACACACACACACACACACACACACACACACACACACACACACGGGAATTATGACGGGACCACCATACAAGCTCGTTCTCGCTGATTTCTGCTTAAAATGTACCTATACAAACGAAGAATGTCTATAAACAGAACCGCTTTCAGCTTAGTTTTCTACCGCTATTTTCTTTTAAAAAGCCTGCTGGGATCAAGCTAGTTTACGGTGGGTTTTTCCTATTACACATTCAAGCTGGTTTTCGGTGGGGCATGTTTTAGCCTTAAATTACATGAAAAAAACAATTTGTGGTATTAGATCGTATATAAAAAACAAACCAAAAGTGCCCAAACACGTATTTTATTTTTTGACCGCTATTTTTTTTTAACTAACTTACATTTTAAGCTGTACTGCTGTCCCGCTCCGTCCGCCGTTGTTGTGAGTGTCGAGTCCAGCGGCCGGCGCGCAAAGCATGCTGGGATACCCTTGCTCCTGTGAGGATCCATCAGACCCATCCTCGAAATGTGGGTGGAGCGAGGACGCGTTTGAGGGCGCGAGAATGAGGATACTTGGAATTCGGACAGTACTCGTCGCTGCGCTTTGACGTCATCGACCTCAAAATGTGCACTCACAAGCATCCTACCCCTGGATTCGGACACAGCCATTGACTCCCATGTTAAAAATACCAATTTCACAGCAGAAATAAACATGTTTACAGCCTGGTACCAAACCATGTTTTTTGTTTAAATGATCTAGTTTACACTCATGACGACTCTGAGGGGAGTGAATTTTTTCTCACTCTTCTGTTTAAGTGTACTGAAAGCCTAAAATTCTGTATAATTAATGAGCATCAGACCCACGTGACCACAGAGTTAGCTCTGTGGAAAGGCCTCAGTAGAGCCTCGGTCTGGCTTGGGAACTGCTCCGGGATTTTGAGTCTCTGTGTGTGTGTATGCTTGTTTGGATATTTTTTTGTGCAATTGTTGGACAAAATGACTTGCTGTGGCATTAACTGCACTAATAGAGCATTCAAGGAGTCTCCACTTCATTTATGTCGGTAAGTAAAATTATATTTATGTATTTTAGGTCACTGCCGAGCTGAGCTTAGATTTTAACATGTACTGTTTAACCATGAAATTTAAATGTAATAGGGTAAAACCCAGTGCATTTAACATAATGCTGCACTTTAGAAAATGGGTTGAAATATAACATGTTGGTGGAGCTGGGTTCCCACTATCGGCTTGTGGAGCTCTCCAGAGTCTGATGTTTTCCACCCGTTTCTCCCCTCCCTGCAGCTCGGTGCATCTCTGTCTGATCGCGGCTTCTGTCTGCTGTGCGGGCTGACGGCTTGTGGAGATCTGGGATGGAAACCTTTCCACCCGGTTCTCCCCAGCGGCAGCTCTGCGCATCGGCGCTTGTCTGCTGTGCGGCTGCCGGCTTGTGGAGGTCTCGGAGACCTCTGTGTTCCACCCGGTTTTACCCAGCGGTCAGCCCGGCGTATCTCTGACTCAGAAGCTCTGGTGTTGTGCACAGTTAACTCCGGTTGTAGCTAGGTTGCTACCTCCGTTAGCTTAGCTCCCACCTCCGCATTAGCTTTGGGTTAGCTTCAGGTTAGCTTGTAGCTAGTTCGACCGGGTGTCGTCAGTTGATCCCAGCCTTACAGCCACACCCTCAGCTCCTCCTCTCTTCCCTTTTATGGAATTGTCTGGGCTTGACGGAACCTCTGACACGGTCAAAATGGCGGTGGTGGCCACCTCCCATTTAGTACAAAAACTTATTATTGGAGCCTATATGGCGTTTTTATGACTCTGTGGTGGCCTCGGCCATTTTTTATGGTGTGGTCTGCTGGGGCAGCAGCATCTCTGCGGGGTATAGGAAGAGGCTGAACAGACTGATCCGCAGGGCCAGTTCTGTTCTAGGATGCCCCCGGACACTGTGGAGGTGGTTAGTGACAGGAGAATGACAGCTAAACTGTCATCCATGTTGGATAATATCTCCCATCCCATGCAGGTGACTTTGACAGCTATGAGCAGCTCCTTTAGTGGGAGACTGCGGCACCCAAGGTGTGGGACAGAGAGATTCCGGAGGTCTTTCCTCCCCACTGCTGTCAGACTTTACAACAAATCTGTTGGATGAAGTTTACTCTGTATTTCTAAGCTGTACATAGTATGGTTTTTATTTTTTAACCTATTCTTAAGGTATAAATTGTCTATTGTATTGAGTTTATTTTATCTCATTGCGATCGAACTTATTGTATTTGTGTTTTCTCCCTCTGCTGCATAACTTTTACTTTACTTTTACTTGGCTGTAAACAAAACAAATTTCCCACTTGTGGGACTAATAAAGGTTATCTTATCTTATCTTATCTTATCTTATCTTATCTTATCTTATCTTATTGAAACCCATTGTCCATGTATGTGTGTCGATGCTCTCAGCTGGTTTTAGCTTGACATGTTAGCTCCAGTTTTATAGATGACATTATTTTCCTGTGACAGTCGGAGAATCTCACTCTGTTCTGTGTTCGGCTCTGACCCACATGAGAAAGTTCAGAAGAACATCACACATTTCTCCAGTTTTTACTTGGATGACATGGTGAACAGAAAACAAAGACAAAGATTGGTTTCTGTTTAGCTTTCTGGTTTCTGTAATCTGTGATCAGAAACAGAGATGTGTTCTGAATAAAGACTAGTTTTAATTTGTACATAAAATCTAACACCAGCAGTCAGTAACACTAGTGAATAGTTAGGGTTATTAATAGATGAGTGTTTAATATTTCTCATATAGAGCTCCGGGAGTTGACGTCACTTCTCCCAGCATGCAACAGTTCAAATCGAAACAGTGCCATATTGGCAGGTAGAAGCCGGCAGTTGGACTATTTGTTATTGCCAGAAAACTCAATCAGACAGGAAATACGGTAGATTCCTGTTGTTTCCCAGGATGCAGAACAGACGCGGACGACATAAGGAATGAGCCATCTACAGGATTCCCCAAGATCCGGAGCGCCGCAAACGTTGGATCATTGTAATAAAACGCGCTAGTGACCGGGCTGAAATGAAGCTGTGGGATCCCGAGAGTAAAGGTTTTCACTCAAGCAGCGACCGCTTCATATCAGGTACTTAAACCAACGTTTCCTCAACTGTGTATGGTATTTATTTTAAATGGTTTATTACGATTCTTAGTGGACTTCCTAAACTTATTTTGGCGTGCCTTTTTCTGTCTTATTACTCATAGCAACAAGTAAACATCACATAAAACGTTGCCTCGTGAGTTCTGCGTGCTGCCGTTTACGTGTTTTATGATCACAGCAATTAACCGGCTAAGCTGTATTTAATTTTTAAGCAATGGTTGATCAATTGTCAGAACACACATAAAAAGCACTTTGGATTGCTATTATCCGTCTCACCGAGACAGTTCTCAGACAGATCCTGAGATGCTCCTGCCTGACATATTTATTTTATTCACGGAAAACAATCAAACTAGTGATTTCTCTTGGCAGGTGTAAATCTGTTATTTGTCCATCCATCGATTTTCATCCGAGTATCCGGAGTGGGGTTGTGGGGGCAGTAGCGTCGAGAGGCCCAAACTTCCCTCTCCCCAGCCGCCTGTGCCAGCTCCTCCGGGTAAATCCCAAGGGGATCCCCGGCTAGGTCCGGTAAGAAGTCCGCTCCGACAGCTTCTGGCGTTTTTAAAAAGTATCCCAGGGGCACGGTAAGGGTCGGAGATGTTTAGTCTTTAATTTCTGACTATATAAAACGATTTCTTCGGTTTTAAAGTGTGAAGTAAACTCCGACGAAGTAAAATCCAAGCCGATCCCGTTCATGTTCATGTTTATGATCCGTGTTTGTTTAGCTTTTTTTACCTGCCAATGTGGCGTCTACTAACTGAGAGTCACGTGGGGTCCGGGGCTCTATAGTTTGTAATGTGCTGAGTTCTCTGCTCTTTCTGCTATAGACTCAACTGAAGATGGATGCTCTACACAAACAATAACAACTGTTTCTCCTGTTTAGTTTCTGTCTGATGGCTCATCTAAAGTCACATCCAGCATGGCAGCATGTCATGGAGCCAAACCAAAGAAAGCAAGGCAGGAGGCTGGTGAACACAGAAGCTGCTGCTGAGTGAAGAGCACTAAAGGGTTAGTTAACACTGAAGGTACATGAAGATGGCCCTTACATGAAGATGTTATGAAAAAGTGAGTTAAAAAGACTGGATGATCTGCCTCTGGATGCAAGACTTACTAACAAACCAACCACAGTCTGTTAAGCAAGGCCCCCACCATTCCTCCTCTCTGTCTTTCATCACAGGAGGCCCACAAGGCTGCATGCTGAGTCCCTTTCTGTACTCCCTGTACACACATGACTGTAAGCTCAGCCACAAAACCAACGCTATCAATATATCTGAAGATGATACAACTGTGGTGGGCCTAATCAGCCATGGAAATGAGTCGGCATACAGGGAAGAAGTATAGAGGTGGACCGGTGCACAGCTAACAACCTGACCCTGAACACCAGCCAAACCAAATAAATCATCATTAAACCAAGAAGGAAAAAGGTAGAGCACCAGTCACTCACAATAAATGGGGAGCAGGGGTCTCATTTATCAAACATTGCGTAGAATCCTTACTAAAAACGTACTTAAGCTCAGCAAAAAAAATGTACTCACGCCAAGCAGGTTTGTGATCTATCAAACATGGAGTACACACAGCTGCACGCAATCTCCACTTCATAAATCAGACTAAGATAATGTTTCTCAGCTGCATTTTAGTCTCATCCTGCTCTCACCACGCCCACTTACTGCCATAAATGGTCAATGCAAAGTGCTTTGTGGACCTCATGCATATACGTAAGCCGGTTTTTGCAGCATTTTGATCACGACCGCAGATCGAGAAAGCACAATTTCACAAGCAGAAATTGAGGTACCTGTGGGTGAGGTGGAGAAATGAAAGGAAGTGCTTTTGCAAAACAAATAAGAGAAAATCCACGGAGTGGCACAGTGTTGCTGAAGCCGTCAATGTTGAGTTCATCAGAGAGATCTGTGTCGGATTTAAAAAAATAGTCCAGTAAGGATTCAATCCCTAGACTCCCGGGTGAAAGTGACACGTGCTAACCAGTCATCCAAACAGAGGTCTCCCTTGACCAAGTAGCCAGGGCGCATGATCAATCGGGTAACAGTGACAGGACACACACTGTCACAGACGCATGACATTCTGTCCCAATCTGTCCCCCTGCTGATATTCGCCTGACCTTAATGGCATTACATTAATCTCCGAGAACAAAGCAAGGAACCTTGGTGTTATCTTTGACCAGGACATGTCTTTCAAATCCCAGGTTAAACAGGTTTGTAGGATTTTCTTTTTCCACCTTCGGAATATTGCTAAGATTAGAAGCATACTTTCCAGGAGTGATGCTGAAAAACTAGTTCATGCATTTATTACATCAAGACTGGATTACTGTAATTCATTACTCTCAGGAAGTCCACAGAATGTAGTTAAAAGTCTTCAGCTTGTCCAAAATGCTGCAGCTAGAGTTCTGATGAGAATTAAAAAGAGAGATCATATCTCTCCTGTCTTAGCTTCCCTACATTGGCTACCTGTTAAATTCAGAATAGATTTTAAGATCCTTCTTCTCACATATAAAGCTCTTAATAATCAAGGTCCATCATACATCAGTAATCTGATTTTTCCATATGTTCCTAACCGAGCACTTCGCTCTCAGACTGCAGGTCTACTGGTGGTTCCAAGAATATCTAAACTTAGGATGGGAGGCAGATCTTTTAGTTATCAGGCTCCTCTCCTGTGGAACCAGCTCCCAGCTTTAGTCCGTGAGGCAGACACTTTGTCTACTTTTAAGAATAGGCTTAAAACATTTTTATTTGATAGGGCCTATAGTTAAAATCTGATGTTAGCCTAAATCTGGACAAGTGGGGGAGTAGAGGGAGGTGGAGTGTACAGTCGGTAAAGACGGCTCCCCCTTGCCCTGCCTCCAACATGCCTACATCTAAATAGGATAGGTTATCCAGAGTTATCTCTGTAGTTATGCTGCTATAGGCTTAGACTGCTGGAGGACACACTGACCACTTTTCACACTCTACTGCTTTATTCTACAATCTGCTCTTTAACTGTATTATTTTCTGCAATTCCATCTGTTAACTTTATTTTCTCTCTAAGTGTTTTTCTCCCCAGAAGAAGCTACAACGATGTTCTGCTGAGCTGTGGTGGCCTCATGGAGGGGGCCATCGACTAGCACACTGCTGCTAACCACTAAAACATTCTCCCTCTCCTGATAATAACTTTTTGCTTTCCTTGACGTTGGATGTGCTACTACTAGTTTACCCGTTTAATTATAGATCCACTAGGATAAATACAATAAAGTTGATCTCTCACCAAATACAATATTTACTAAGAAATCACAACATAACTATAGACACATTACATTTTTGTGTGTGTGTGTGAGTGTGTGTGCGTGTGTGTGTGTGTGTGTGTGTGTGTGTGTGTGTGTGTGTGTGTGTGTGTGTGTGTGTGTGTGTGTGTGTGCCTGCTCTGTCTTCTCGATCCCCAGTGAGTCGTGGAGGATGGCTGCTTATACTGAGCCAGGATTCTCTGGAGGTTTCTTCCTGTTAAAAGGGAGTTTTTCTCTCCACTGTCGCTGCATGCTTGCTTAGTATGAGGATTGCTGTATAGTCACTGACACTAGTTAGTGACTTAATGCAATTTGCTGGGTTCCTTATATAGGAAACATTATTTCTGATTGGCTTAATGAACTGTGAATTGGAATGTTTATTATGTGAAGTGCCTTGAGACGACTCTTGTCGTGATTTGGCGCTAAATAAATAAACTTGAATTGAATTGAATATTCTGCATTCTGTATTCTGCGCTTCAGGCTGTGTGTGTGTGTGTGTGTGTGTGTGTGTGTGTGTGTGTGTGTGTGTGTGTGTGTGTGTGTGTGCGCGCGCCAAGCCCCCACAATGCGGCTCAGAAAATGGGCCCAACCCGGAAGTACCAAAAATTGCAGTTCCACCCTCATCCGCTGGGGGCTGGCGTCAGAAGCGAGCAAATCCTCATTGACTCCCATGTTAAAAATACCAATTTCACAGCAGAAATAAACATGTTTACAACATGGTACCAGAACATGTTTTTGGTTTAAATGATCTAGTTTACACTCTTGACAACTCTGAGGGGGTGACTTTTTTTCTCACTCTTCTGTTTAAGTGTATTAAAAGCCTAAAATTCTGTATAATTAATGAGCATCAGACCCACGTGACCACAGAGCTAGCTCCGTGGAAAGGCCTCAGTAGAGCCTCGGTCTGGCCTGGAAACTGTTTCGGGATTTTGAGTCTCTCTGTTTGTGTATTCTGTTTTGGATATTATTTGTGCAATTGTTGGACAAAATGACTTGCTGTGGCATTAATTGCTTTAATAGAGCGTCCAAGGAGTCTACACTTCATTTTCTTCACTAAGTTAAATTATATGTATGTATTTTAGGTCACTGCCGCCTTTAAACTAGCTGAGTTTATCGAAGTAGCTAGCTAACTATCATTTTAACATGTAGCATGTACTGTTTAACCATGAAATTTAGATGTAAAATACGGTAAAATAATTAATAGGGCATATGTCTTTCGGTAAAAGGGTAAAACCCATTGCATTTAACATAAAAATGGGTTGAAATATGACGGAGCTCTTGGAGGGACACTTCTGTGTTCCATTCTTCCACCCGGTTCTCCCCGGCGGTCAGCCCGGTGCATGTCTGACCGATGCGGCGCCCACTAGCTGCTGCGTGGGCTGACCGCTTGTGGAGCTCTCGGACGGGGCTGACCGCACGTGGAGCTCTCGGACGGGGCTGACCGCTTGTGGAGCTCTCAGACTCGTAGAGAGACCTGACCGCAGAAATACTGCAGCTCAATTCCCTACCTAAATGCAAAGTTTGAGAGACGTGGTTCACTTAGGTCTGCACTGCCTTCAGGCTAATTTGTCAAGTTCACAAAATGTGGAACGGGATGTAAGGTTAGAATCAGCGGCGAATCGGAACATATCTCGAAGCCCTGGCCGACAAAACAGTCCACATGACTATTACTGTCAGGCTCGAAGAAAATTTGGGTTGTTTTTGTGTCAGTCGATTCTGCAACAGTGACTCTAACTAACGCAGCACTATTTGACAGACATCATTACAGCGTGAAATCCAGCACAGCGTGACCCGGTTCTGTAAGGAATTCTGTTCAGGAGGTCGCATTTCAGGCTCTCCACATCATATGTGACTGACTTTTACGTTATAATAATGATCAAACACTAGGAATGTTATAAAGCGCCTATATCTGACAGTTTCTTTTGCATATTATCTGACTTTATAAACTCCAACAACAATGTGCTTCTACTTTATTTTTCAGGATAAATCTACCCAAGACATTGGCTGTCAGACTGATTTAGTAGTCTGCAAGAATGCACTTGTCCAGGCTGACGTGAAGCCTTACCCGTAGCAAAGGTGAATAATTTTTAATAATCTTCTATGTAAACATTTTATTATTACCTTCTAGTTTTAATTTGTTTTGCAGATTATTGTTACACGTGATTTTATGCTCTTTTAAACATTTATAAATGTGCTGTTTCTTTGTTTTTTTTATATAGCCACCCAGTTTAGAGCTCCCAGCTGCTGTGTGTCTTGTGACACAGGGACCATGACGGAAATTCATCTTCCAGAAAGTCTGGCTCATCATTTAGCCAGATTTCTAAGGTATAGGCGAAAAATGTTTAGGTTCCATCTTTACTGTCCTCAGCATCTCAGAGGAACGTAGCAGAGGGCAATATTTTCAGTTCTAGCCCCTCACAAATTGATGCCTTAGTTCATCATGTTAATTCCTCTTTACGTGTGGCATTAGATGATGTAGCCCCTTTAAAAAAGAAGGTAATTAGGGACAGGAAGTTGCCTCCCTGGTTTAACTCTCATTTACGAGCCTTAAAACAAAAATTGGAGATGTAATGTGAGGAAATATGGGTTTTCTGTGTCAAAGGTTGTACTTGGCCCGGCTGGGTCAGAGCTGGGTCGCTCAGAACTTTAACCCACCGATTAAGACTTTTGCCGACATGAAGTCTGCAAGATTCAACAGAAACCACAACATCCCACACCTGCAGTGCCAGAAGATGGTGTTCTCATGAAATGTAGTCATAACATAACAAAGTCTTAAACTTCCTTTTCTTTATTTTAAATGTTAAATAATCATTATTATCATTTTGCTAATTATAAATGTGTTTTAATCAAATGAATGATTATTATGGTTTGGGTAATCATAATGACCTATAATGAATCAATACCTAATTAAATAATGTTTGAGGATGTTTGGTAACGACCTTCACGCACACTCAAACACTCACACACACACACACACACACAAACTCTCACAGTAAACTCCAAAACACATTTGCTCTGACGCACACGTTTGCTTTGAGAAGAGAAAGGCTTTTGGTAAGTTTTCTGTGCATGTTATTCAGTTCGTGTTGGTCAACGAGAGAGAGAGAGGACGTGTGAACAACCGCTAACAGGGGAACGGAGCCCACCGGCTCCTTTCTACCCCCCTCACGCTATTCCTGTCAAGCCAGACAGGATAGCTGAATTACAACCGCTAACGCAGACTCGTCCCGAGTCTTTTGATTTCTGAGTAATTTAAACTTAAGAAAGCGTATCTGCAAACGCTTTATCATCACGTGTACCGAGGGCAACTCTGGACTGGGTCGCCAGCACACCTCCGTCTCCTCTGCCAGCCAAGGTGTCATCTGGAGTACCACCCTCCTGGGTCCCGGATCTAAAAGAAGGTCCGAATACGGTGAGGCAGTCTACGACAGATAGCGTTTGATGCATCTTTTCCAACGAAACCTAAGTTTATTCAAACCATCACTTTTCACTCAGAGACCTGTTTCTTCCTGAAGCAAAATCAGACGCACACACGCATTCATCCCACCTCATTCTCAATTTTCACACATCCAACACAAGGTCTATTTGAGCAAGTTTAAAATATCAACTGTTAAAGATTGTTCAACAAAGTTGCCAATGTTGATTGTTATTTCCTATGCTTGTCATTTCAAAATCATTAGTTTAATTTGAAGAAATAAAACTTTTCACTTTCAAACTTTTCTCTTCATTGAACTGAAACACAGACCCACGGATATTATCGTCAGTTTATTGATGAAAACAACCTTTGAGTCTTCTTAATTCTATAAAATTTGGTTATTAATTAATTACAAATATCACAAATTAAAATGTAGGATGGTTCCTCTTTCATAAAAGAGCATAAACCATTACACTACAGAGAGAACATGATGCTCTACGTACCATGAGGAGGCCTACCTATCCTGGAAAAATAGTCTTGTGCTTTATAAAAATAAGCTTCAACAAACTAGAACTGCTTATTTTTCAGCATTAATTGAGGAGAATAAGCATAATCCTGAATTTCTTTTCAGTACAGTTGCTAAACTGACACAGAATTTTAGCTCTGAGCCATCTATTGTCATGTTGGATATATATTTAACCCAGGACATGAAAGAATCACAAGTGGAGACGAGGGTGAGTAGAATGCAAATAAAATGTATTAAGGAAAGTGTTGTAAACTAAAAGCACTGCTCCAAACGAGAACAGGAAGAACCGCGATCTAGAACGAGAAAACAAACGGGAATTAATCTCACAATAAAACAAACCCTGGAACCAGAGAACCAAACAGGAAATGGCTTTAGGAGAGTTTTCTCTTACTGGGAAAGTTAAAATCCTTGGTGAGACTGGGCTGGATGGTGAAGCCAAACGGGAACAGAGAACGAGGCTGAGGATCCAAACTGAGATGCGTGAACAGGTATATGGTAGTGATGTTACCTGTGACACGCAGGATTCGAAGCTTGTATCACCAAAACGAACCACCGCAGAGCAAAGCACTGTGTCGGAGCTTGATTTGTTTACTGAAAGTCACGTGACCAATGAGCAACGATGCTTCGATTCACCCTTCCACCCACGTGACCGCTTCACACGTTGTTTCAAACATCTAAAGCAACGCAAACCGAGAGGCGCAGGTTTATGGCAAGCCAAATGAGCATTTATTCTGATGTCAGGATATCAGCCAGAATTGCCATGAACATGTAAGCCATTTCTGTCCACTAGTTAACTAGTTAGCCATGTTTGTGTTAACTAGTTAAATAGTGACAGCCTAAATGTCAACTAGTTAACTAGTAAGGCCTAAATTCTCTCTAGTTAACTAGTTAAAATGTTTCATATCTTACTAGTTAACTAGTATTGCTCAGTGTGTTCACTAGTTAACTAGTGCACATTTATGTCTACCACAAGTTAACTAGTGTGCACATTTTGACCCTCACTAGTTAACTAGTGAGACAAATACCTTCAAGTAGCTGACTGGTATGCATTTCTGCTTTTACAAGTTAACTAGTGAGCAGTTTTTGTGTCAGCTAGTTAACTACTGAAGCCTAAATGTGTTCACTAGTTAACTAGTGCACATTTCTGCTGTCACTAGTTAACTAGTGGGCACATTTTCACCCTCAATATTTAACTAGTTGACACAAACATGGCTAACTAGTTAACTAGTGGACAGAAATGGCTTACATGTTCATGACAATTCTGGCTGATGTCCTGATATCAGAATAAATGCTCATTTGGCTCGCCATACTGGTTTGTATGACCTGAGATTGACGGTTCAGGATTCAGTATTCAGTGATTAAACACTGAGTCGCAAAAATGGATCCTGTAGCAAAAAGAGGGCGTTCTGAGATGTGGGAATGTTTCAATTTAATCCCTCCAAATAAGGTTTGAAAATGTATTTGGTCTAGTCTAGTAAATTACCTTTATAGTAGTAATACTTGGTGCATATTGTAGGGCTATATCTTTTAGACCATCTGTCATTTTCCTTTAATTAAATTAAAATCTAGTTTGGTATGATTTTTCTTCTTTTATTGGTAATTAATATAATAGTTGATGAGCTTTTCAGTTTGGTTGTACGTGTAATGGAATTTAGTATGTCCTATCCTTATGTGAATTTTCTAATCTTCATTTTATTACTCTATTTCTAAAAAATATACATAAATTGAGCTAATTATTCCTGCCTAATAATCCAATAGAAATGTGAAAAGTAAAATATTTGAATATGTAGAGAATGTTAATATGTGTAAATTAGATATATTTCATCACTTATCCCATAAAAATAAACATTGTTTCAGTTCAAGTATTCACACCAAGAAAAGCAATTTTAGTATATTTAATGTAATGTTCAAATTCAAGATACTTTTATTATATGATCCTGAGGAAGCTTTTTAATGCTTTATTTGTCCATAAAGTTCAATACACCATTCATTTTCAGTAGAATTGGCTGACAATTCAATGAAATACAAACATTTACCAGCAGATGGCCTCACAGAGCTTTGAAGCATCGAACCTTGAACCTTTTTTCAATACAACTGGATTGTAAAGCTTTGTTGGTTCAAAAGGCTTCACATCATCATCACTAGTATATGGTAGACAGAAAGGCAGGTATTGCTGTAGATCCGGAGGAGGTTGGTAGGCAGGCAGGTAACAGGTAGGGTGACAGGCGAGCGGCAGAGAGCGAGGAGACCAAGGGACGGTGAGCGACGTGTAGTAAATTTAACAACTCCAGGCAGCGGTGAGTAATCCTGAGTGACAGATGAGTAGAAGTTTCAAAACACAAGACCAGGGCTGACAGGAACTGACTGACTAAAACACATGCTGAATATTTGAAGCTTAAACATGAGACGAAGCTAGTGTTACCCAAAGGCGAGTATCGACCAGCACTGGAGTTGTTTCACACCGCTCCTTAAGTACCCCTGGTCCTCTGATCAGGAGATCAGGAGCAGCTGGCTCTCTGACACGCCCACCTGAAAACACAAACTGGGAACAACTGTTGTGCATTATGAGAGCTGATTAGTGAGCAGGGCAGATTGTGACATCTATTCCCTTAGCCCTCAGCAGCAATGACTTCATGGGATTTTTTACAAGTAAAATTAATTCTTTTAGAAACAAAATCCTTAGCATCCTCCCTAATGCGATTTCTTCTTCCTCAGTAAGTGAGGCAGCTTCAGAGGTGACTGTAGAACCTCATCTGTGCTTGAACCGTTTTGATCCAGTTGAGCTTTCAGAGTTATCAAAAATATTAGCTTCATCTAAACCTTCAACTTGCATTTTGGATCCAATCCCAACCAAATTATTTAAGATGTATTTCCTTTGGTTACTGCCCCCATTCTAGATACAATCAATCTATCCTTAGTAAATGGGTATGTACCACAAGATTTTAAGGTTGCTGTAATCAAACCTTCACTTAAGAAGCCTTCTCTGGATCCAGATGACCCAATGAATTATAGACCAATATCTAACCTTCCATTTTTATCCAAAGTCCTGGAGAAAATAGTGGCCATCCAAGTATGTCAGCATTTAAACACTAATGCTCTGTTTGAGGAATTTCAGTCTGGTTTTAGAGAGTATCACAGCACTGAAACTGCATTAGTGAGAGTTACAAATGATATTCTCATGGCCTCAGATAAGAATCTTGTGTCTGTTCTAGTCTTGTTAAATCTCAGTGCTGCCTTTGACACAGTTGATCACAATGTTCTTTTAGAAAGACTTGAACATGTTGTAGGGATCAAAGGAACAGCATTAGGCTGGTTTAAATCCTACCTGTCTGACAGGTTTCATTTTGTAAACGTACATGACAAATCGTCTTCATACTCCAGGGTTACTTGCGGAGTACCACAGGGTTCAGTGCTTGGACCAATTCTTTTTACTATATATATATATATATATATATATATATATATATATATATATATATATATATATATATATATATATATGCATATGCTCCCAATTGGTAAAATCATTACAGCATGGGATAAACTTTCACTGTTATGCTGATGATACTCAGCTATATTTATCCATTAACCCTGATGAACCTAATCGGTTGGGTAGATTACAGGCTTGTCTTGAGGACATAAAAAATTGGATGACTCTAAACTTTTTGCTTTTAAATCAAGACAAGACGGAAGTTCTCATCTTTGGACCAGAAATCCAGAAAAGGAAATTGCTTAGCCAATCGCCTGACCTTAATGGCATTACATTAATCTCCGCGAACAAAGCAAGGAACCTTGGTGTTATCTTTGACCAGGACATTTCAAATCTGCACCGCCGAAAGAAGAGGATTACCCTTAACGGAATACTGAAGACGGTCAGGTGGTTGCCTGGTCAAGGTAGAGTGACGAACGGGAGGGTCACTAAGCTCATCAGCGTCAGGGGACGAAACCAAATCTGGGGTTGTCTCTGCCCGGCCACGGGGCCCTGAGTCAACATCCTGAAGGGGCATCCCCGTGGTATCCACAGTATCTTCAGTAGATCCACCCTCGTTATGCATCAGGGTATCAGGAGGCTGTAAAGCATCAGGTATCACTGAAGGCTTTCCCGAATCAGGTAAGCAGTCATTTGCTTGTACAGACAGAACCGGATGGTCAGAACCAAGAGCCGGAAGCACATGTACAGATCCAGCTGGAGTAAGAGAGGAGTCAGCGTCTCGGCTGGAAAGTTCATGAGGTGAGAGAAAGCCCTCTGACTTGAACGTAACAGAAGGGGGGGACGGAACACAACACAGATCCCACTCAACACCATTGTCACATACATCACCATCTAGCTCTGCATCCATGGAGGATGGACCAGGCGTTGTTGGCCGAGACACAGACATACTCTTGGGAGGTTCAGAGACAACCTCAACTGGGAGAAACCCACAAGGCAGAAGGAGGTCACGATGTAGTGTCCGAGTTGGACCATCAACGTCCTTCTCTGGTCTGACGGTGTAAACCGGAAGGTCACCTGCACGCTTGAGAACCCTGTAGATGTCATGCTCCCATTTATCCTCAAGTTTATGTTTTCCACGCAACCTCACGTTGCGGACCAGAACCCTGTCTCCAACTTCCAGGCAGGAGGGTTTCACACGCTGATTGAAGCGGGTTCTGTTTCGTTCTGCCAGCTTCGCTGCATTTTTTGAAACCAGATGATAATTCTCTTGTAATCTTGCCCACAGATCCCGTTCATACTGCAAATGCGACTTGGCTTGGCTCTCTCGCAGCGGTAGCCCAAAAGCTATATCCACGGGAAGACGAGGGGAACGTCCAAACAGAAGCTCGTAGGGGGAGTAACCTGTGGCCTCGTTTCGAGTGCAGTTATACGCATGAACAAGGGGTCTTACGTACTCTTTCCATTTCTTCTTCTGCCTGGGTTCCAAAGTGCCCAACATACCAAGCAATGTTCTATTGAAACGCTCAACAGGATTTCCACGTGGGTGGTACGGAGTGGTACGGGTTTTTTCTATGCCCGTCAGGTCACAAAGTTCTTTTATGAGCTTTGATTCAAAATCGGGCCCTTGATCTGTATGGAGACGTTCAGGGATCCCGTAATGAACAATGAAATGTTCCCATAAGCATCTTGCCATAGTCTTTGCTTTCTGATTGGCAGTTGGTAGTGCCACTGCGTACTTTGTGAAATGGTCTGTGAGGACAAGTACGTTTTTGGTATTACTTTGATCAGGTTCCAATGAGAGATAGTCCATACAGACGAGCTCCAGTGGCCGAGTGGTAACAATGTTAACCAGTGGCGCAGCTCGCTCCGGCAAAGCTTTCCTCTTTACACATCGCTCACAGGTCCGGACTTTATTGTCCACATCCGCTGCCATTCTGGGCCAAAAAAATCTTTCACGGACGAGATCAAGAGTTCTTTCCACACCCATATGGCCCATGTCTGTGTGAAGACTGGTTAAAACCATGGACCTCAGCTCTTCAGGTAGAACCAGCTGGAACAACCCCTTCCCTCCCTCCCGTCTCTTCCTGTACAAGATGCCATCCTGCAGCTCAAGGCGGCTCAGCTCCCTGAGCATAAGAGCTAAGTCCGGAAGCTCTCGCCTTGCTGTAGAGGGAACTTGCTCTCCAGTCTCTAGCTGGTGAATGACTTCTCTGATGCAGGGATCAGCTCTCTGCTTCTCCTTGATGTCACTGAGAGACAAGGGGGAGACTAATGGGAGTCCATGTTGGGTTTCGTCAGCATAACATGGAGGTATGGCTTCAGCTGCCATGCCCAATGATTCAACCAAGAGTATTGGTCGGTCTGCAGATTCAGGAAACCCACACTTCACCATGCAACCTTGACAAATGGCAGCCACAACTTCGGGTGCAGCTTCACATGCGCCATGATCTTGGGTGAACTGTGCGATTACATCAGAGTCTTCCTGTGCAGAAGTGTCTGCCATATTGGTATGTGGACGTCTAGACAACGAATCAGCATCAACATTCTGCTTTCCGGCTCTGTACTGGAGCTTAAATGTATAAGTAGAGAGAGCAGCGAGCCATCGGTGACTGGCAGCATCCAGTTTCGCTGAAGTGAGGATGTATGTGAGGGGATTGTTGTCTGTAACCACTGTGAAATTGGTCCCGTACAAATAGTCATGAAATTTTTCCGTGACACTCCACTTCAATGCAAGAAACTCAAGTTTGTGTGCTGGGTATCTTGATTCGCTTGACGATAACCCACGGCTAGCATACGCAATTACCCGAGGTTGTCCCTCCTGTTCCTGGTATAAAGCTGCCCCAAGCCCAGTGACACTAGCATCAGTATGAAGGATGTATGGCAGCTTGGGGTCAGCAAATCCCAGAACTGGTACAGTTGTCAGTTTATTGATCAAATTCTCAAAGGCTTGCTGACATATCGCAGTCCAGCGCTCTCCAAAAGGCTTCTTTGCATCTTGGGACTTTGCCGTGGTGCTGTTCTTTTTGGATGCAGACTTGCGAGTTGAATTAAAGCCTCGAGTCAGCTCGTTTAGCGGTCTCGCTATAGCAGCGTATCCTTTAATAAACCGCCAGTAGTAGCCTGCAAACCCTAAAAATGACCTCAGTTCCTTCAGGGTTTTGGGAGTTGGCCAGGATTTGAGTGTACTTATTTTCTCAGGGTCAGTTTCCACTCCTTGCTCAGACACTATGTATCCCAAATATCTCACTGATGTCTGGAAAAATTTGCATTTTTCTGGTGACAATTTGAGACCATATTCCTTCAATCGCTTGAGCACACTTAGCAACCGATGTTCATGTTCCTCCAACGTCTGGGAAAAGACAATCAAATCATCGAGGAACACAAGAACTTCTTTCAAGTGCAGATCTCCCATACACTTTTCCATAAGTCGCTGAAATGTACTCTGTGCATTCGTAACACCTTGTGGCATACGATTGAACTCCCAAAATCCGAGAGGAGTAACAAAAGCAGTCTTGGGTTTATCAGCTTTGTTCACCTCAATTTGGTAGTATCCACTTTTGAGATCCAGCACGCTGAACCATTTTGAACCAGTCAATGCAGAGAACGACTCTTCCAGGTTGGGTAGGGCATATGCATCTTTTATGGTTTGCAGGTTCAGCTTCCGATAATCAACACGTAAACAGACATCACCGTTTTTTTTCCGAACAACAACAATAGGTGTAGCATACGGAGACTCAGACTCTCTGATTACTCCAGACTCCAGTAGGTCCTGCAAATGTTTGCGGACAGCCTCAATATCTTGGGGGTGGATAGGTCTGGGTCGGTGTTTAAAAGGAGTTTCCTCATGAAGTTCGATGTTATGCTTCACTTTGCTGGTTCATCCAAAATCCAAGTCATGCTGAGAAAAGACTTCAGGTATCTCATTCAGCTTCTGGGTGATGTGTTCTTTCCATTCTGCAGAGAGAGGGGAATCTCCAAAATCATATCGTAGAGTGCTGGGGGAAGTGTCAAGTAGAACAGGAAGAGCATGTGGTAGGACTTGGTTAGATACCGCCAGTGAAGCAATAATACTTGAAGTGGGATCAATGCCTCTTGGTGTGACTCATTTTTTAGGATCACTGGAACAGTTTGAGGCGCGTGCCTAGGGAACATAACTAGACAACTTTCAACACATATTGCACCAGGCAATGGTGTGGTAGGATGTTCAACAAGAACACACTGGCCTTTAGGGGGGATGATGCCATGGACAGACCCCTCCACCACAACAGTGCGGCCAGCAGGAATTTGAAATGGACCTTTGCTCCACAGTCTTATTACTCCTTCGCTGTCTGCCGGAGTCTGTTGGTGTTGTAACTGCAACAGGCTCAAGACAGCCCGATAGGCCTGAGCAATGGGCTGGGACCCAGCCAGGTCACTTTGCAGGTACAGACTGTACAAGGGTTCCAAAGTGTTCATTCCGATCAGCAGCTGTGACTGGTGCTCTGGGCGTTCTTCTGGGACAACAAGGGCAAGAGTTGACATGTCAATCTCTGCTCCAAATATTTCCTTGGGAAAAGTCACCTCCATTTCTATGTATCCGAGATATGGAACCGCTTGTCCAGCTGCTCTTTCCACTCGCAGGAGGTCATTCAGAGAACTTAGTTGTTTGCCAGTACAATGCTTGTTATAGAATGCCACTGGAATAGTTGTAACCTGCGACCCTGTGTCGAGCAAGCATTGGCATAGTTGTCCTGCCACATTCACCTGTGCGGTGCAGTGTGACCCAATGAGTCCTTTCGGCAGTCGAGTCCTTATAGCTGAGGTGGTTTGCATTAGTGTAGCTGTTGGGACATTTTTGATCCAAAGCAGTTCCAGTTCGCCCCTCAACTGGAACTTGCGTTAGTTTAACGGCTTATGAGGCAGGTTTAACTTCTGCCTCTTCCGTTGCTTATCAATGAACTGTTTTTTCTTCGCAGCAACAAGAACCGGGTTTGGAGGGTTTTCGCAGGTAACCTTTACATGGCCATCTTCACCACACTGAAAACAGTAACCTGGTTTGGGTCCGGCAGGCAGGACTTTTTGACGTGACTTGCCACCCTTCAGACTTGCACCAGATTTACTCTCAGTAGTGGCCTTATAGGAACCAGATTGCTTAGGGTTAGCCAGAGTAGCAGTCAACGAGGCCAGTTGTCTCTGAATGTCGGCCATTTGCTTAGCCAGTTGCTCAGTGATAGTAGTCAGCGCAGCAACTGCATCTCTTTCCTCACTGCCAAGGTAAGCATATTGGGCATGGGCAGCGGCTCTTGACTTAGTTGAACCAAGATGCTGCTTCATGCGCATCACTTTTTCAGCTTTACGGTCTTCTTCTGTACGTAGAAGCAGCAGAAATTCAGCAAATGATGGTGGCGTCAGCTTGCGCTGTTTGAGCTGCAGTTCAGATATCAATGTACTGTCCCAACACCCTCTACAAAATTGATTTAGCAGATGTCGATTTATTTCTTTATCCGAAACTCCTCCTCTTTTCACAGCTAAACTTAATGCCCCTTGCAGACGTTGTAGATATGCTGATGGCTTCTCACCCGCATCTTGTAATGTATCCATGAACTTAGCATAAAGTTCTTCACCATCTTGAACAATTCCATAAGCTGAATCCAAAATCTGGAGGTAGACAACAGGCTGTGTATCGAGCTTAAGGTGTTTCACAACATCAGCAGCAGGCGGCAGTAAACTTTCATATATTTTACGTGAACGTTGTAAATCAGATATGGAGGGATCTTTCAACAGGAGATCAACACTAGAGCGCCACGCTTCGTAATCTGTCTCATTTGGAGGTGGTGGCTGTCGGCCAGAAAAACATCTGAGGCGCTGAGCAGACAGATGTACCATTGCACTGTCCTCATTTTTCACTATGTGCTCCACCACATATCGTTGAACTTCTGGCGGATTAAGTTCAGGTGCTGGCATGGACGTGCTTGAAAGTCCTGTGGCATGACGAACAGTGGGTTCGGGCTTTGGGAAAACTTTCCTTTCTGGAACTGTTGTAAAATATTTCCAGGGCTCACCAGCTTTGGCATCTCGTGCACTCTCACTGTCTTCCAGGGCCTCCTCAATGGGCGTCCTCACTCTAGCAAGGGCTGGGCTCATCTCCTTTATAGAGTGGCCAAGCAGAGACATTACCCCTTTTAAAACTTCGCCGAAGTCCTGTCCGGTAGACTTTGCTTGTTGTTGCAAATCAGAAAGGTAAGTATTAGTTTTTAATTCACCTACTGCTGCAGCACAAACAGTTGCCAATTCAGAAATCGTGTAGACGACTTCATCCCCATCGCACACATAAGTATACGGTAACAGTTGACGCAACGCAGCGATAGCAGCTCCAGAACTAAACTCTACAATCAACCCATGATCAAAAACTGATGTGGATTCTCTAACAAATTCCATTTTTGAGATCGAACCATACTGTTTCAGAAAATCAACAACTTCCTCAGCAGCTTCAGCTTCTTCATTGAACTGTGCCGCTCCCTCCACCAATACTGCAGGTAGGATTTTAATGCCATATTTCTCTAGGACATCCATATTTAGGTATGTATAATAGGTGTATATCATATACTGTGAAGCCAACGATGCACTCCGCTACTGTGTCAACAAACTCCTGGCTGGCTCGCCACAATTTATGTAACGTGCGTAGGAGTAATTTGGGATGACTTGTATTATCAGGACCAGATGTAACCCAGATCAGAAGCTAGGATCAGCCCACAGGAGTAAGTGACACAGAGACAGAATGGAATAGACTGTTAGGTTGGTACCAATATAGAATATATTATGACACTTGTTTAACAATACATACACTAAATAATAGTTGACAATTTACAGAGAATAAATTACAAATCATCATACGTCAATCCATTGTCCATTAGAGAGGGTAACACATGATTGTTGGCAACTTCAAGTTTCAGCAGACCCGAGGACCCACGAATGGGTCCTAAAGAGTGAGTTCAATGTTCGTGAGGGAGAGAGAGGGGGGATTGTGAAGGATGGGATCAGGGTAATCGCGGCTCGCTGTTGAAGTTGCTGAGGAACAGAAACTTAAAGGTGGCTACAAGAGCCTCCTACCAGCCCAACAGTGGTGGAGTGAATTGATTCAGTCTGCCTGACTTGGTTCAGGAACTCAGGGATTCTGGGCTTCCAGTCTAGGTTCTAGTGGGTAGCTCGCCATCCAATGAAGAAAACCTGGCCTTTTCCGTCAATCTAAAGCTATCTCCGCGCTCCTTCTTATACGTCCGACAACCGGTAGTTGGCTCCTGCAGCAACTCCTTTCCCTGTGTCTCCTTACGCTTACCGATCACGTCTGGCTGTGAGCTATTTAACTTCCTGATTGACCTAGATTTGGCCATGTGACCGGCAACGTCGAAGACTTTCCGGCCACTTTATTAGAGACAATCTGAAAAACTGAAAAAAAAAACCCCGGACCCATCACCTGGCAACCGGGTTTCACATGTCATTCAAATCCCAGGTTTCACAAGTTAGTAGGATTTCTTTTTTCCACCTTCGGAATATTGCTAAGATTAGAAGCATACTTTCCAGGAGTCATGCTGAAAAACTAGTTCATGCATTTATTACATCAAGACTGGATTACTGCAATTCCTTACTCTCAGGAAATCCACAGAATGTAATTAAAAGTCTTCAGCTTGTCCAAAATGCTGCAGCTAGAGTTCTGATGAGAATTAAAAAGAGAGATCATATCATAACAGCAATTTTCCATTTTAGAGCATTTTGAAATCACTGAAAGTTTGGTCGTATATGGGCAATTAAAATTTTTTTTTAAATTAAATTAAAATTTTCAAAATGCTCTAAAATGGAAAATTGCTGTTTCCACTGGGTCATTCCACTATTCCACTTTAGATCAACAGTATACAACCCCAAAGTGATACCATATCCATATCAAGTCATTCTGATGGTGCTTTCCGAAATAAAGGCCTTTTTAAATGGTCCACAATTGACCTACCTTTAGCGATTTCAAATGTCATATATGGGAAATTTAAAAAGGCCTTTATTTTAAAAAGCATCATCAGAATGACTTGATATTGATATGGTATCACTGTGGGGTTGTATACTGTTGATGTAAAGTGGAATGACCCAGTCGAAACAGCAATTTTCCATTTTAGAGCATTTTGAAATCACTCAAAGTTTGGTCGTATATGGGCAAATTAAAAAGGCCTTTATTTTGGAAAGCACCATCACAATGACTTGATATAGATATGATATCACTGCGGGGTTGTATACTGTTGATCTAAAGTGGAATGACCCAGTGGAAACAGCAATTTTCCATTTTAGAGCATTTTGAAATCATTGAAAGTTTGGTCGTATATGGGCAATTTAAAAAGGCCTTTATCTTGGAAAGCACCATCAGAATGACTTGACATTGATATGGTATCACTGTGGGGTTGTACACTGTTGATCTAAAGTGGAATGACCCAGTGGAAACAGCAATTTTCCATTTTAGAGCATTTTGAAAATTTTTATTAATTTTTTAAATTTTTTGAATTGCCCATATACAACCAAACTTTCAGTGATTTCAAAATGCTGTAAAATGGAAAATTGCTGTTTCCACTGGGTCATTCCACTTTAGATCAACAGTATACAACCCCACAGTGATACCATATCAATATCAAGTCATTCTGCTGGTGCTTTCCAAAATAAAGGCCTTTTTAAATGGTCCACAATTAACCTACCTTTAACGTTTTCAAATGTCTATGGGCAATTTAAAAAGGCCTTTATTTGGGAAAACACCATCAGAATGACTTTATATTGATACTGTATCACAGTGGGGTTGTATTTTGTTGATCTAAAGTGGAATGACCCAGTGGAAACAGCAATTTTCCATTTTACAGCATTTTGAAATCACTGAAAGTTTGTTTGGTCTTATTTGGGCAATTAAAAAATTTAAAAATTTAATAAAAATTTCAAAATGCTCTAAAAGCGAAAATTGCTGTTTCCACTAGGTCATTCCACTTTAGATCAACTGTATACAACCCCACAGTGATACCATATCCATATCAAGTCATTCTGATGGTGCTTTCAAAAATAAAGGCCTTTTTAAATGGTCCACAATTGACCTACCTTTAACAATTTCAAATGTTGTATATGGGCAATTTAAAAAGGCCTTTATTTTAAAAAGCATCATCAGAATGACTTGATATTGATATGGTATCACTGTGGGGTTGTATACTGTTGATCTAAAGTGAAATGACCCAGTGGAAACAGCAATTTTCCATTTTAGAGCATTTTGAAATCACTGAAAGTTTGGTAGTATATGAGCAATTTAAAAAGGCCTTTGAAATTGATATGGTATCACTGTGGGGTTTTAGACTGTTGATCTAAAGTGGAATAACCCAGTGAAAACAGGAATTTTCCATTTTAGAGCATTTTGAAATCACTCAAAAGTTTGGTCGTATATGGGAAATTTCAAAAAGGCCTTTATTTTGCAAAGCACCATCAGAATGACCTGATATTGATATGGTATCACTGTGGGGTTGTATACTGTTGATCTAAAGTGGAATGACCCAGTGGAAACAGCAATTTTCCATTTTAGAGCATTTTGAAATCACTCAAAAGTTTTGTCGTATATGAGCAATTTAAAAAGTCCTTTATTTTGGAATGCACCATCAGAATGACTTGATATTGATATGGTATCAATGTCGGGTTGTATACTGTTGATCTAAAGTGGAATTACCCAGTCGAAACAGCAATTTTCCATTTTAGAGCATTTTGATATTTTTAATATAATTTTTAAATTTTTTGAATTGCCCATATGCAACCAAACTTTAAGTGATTTAAAAATGCTGTATAATATACAACCCCACAGTGATACCATATGAATATCAAGTCATTCCGATGGTGCTTTCCAAAATAAAGGCCTTTTTAAATTGCCCATATACGACCAAACTTTCAGTGATTTTAAAATGCTCTAAAATGGAAAATTGCTGTTTCCACTGGGTCATTCCACTTTAGATCAACAGTATACAACCCCACAGAGATACCATATCAATATCAAGTCATTCTGTTGGTGCTTTCCAAAATAAAGGCCTTTTTAAATTGCCCATATACGGCAAAACTTTCAGTGATTTCAAACTGCTCTAAAATGGAAAGTTGCTGTTTCCACTGGGTCATTCCACGTTAGATCAACAGTATACAACGCCACAGTCATACCATATGAATATCAAGTCATTCTGATGGTGCTTTCCAAAATAAAGGCCTTTTTAAATTGCCCATATACGACCAAACTTTCAGTGATTTCCAAATGCTCTAAAATGGAAAATTGCTGTTTCCATTGGGTCATTCTACTTTGAATCAACAGTATACAACCCCACAGTGATACCATATCAGTATCAAGTCTTTCTGATTGTGCTTTCCAAAATAAAGGCCTTTTAAATTTGCCCATATACGACGAAACTTTCAGTGATTTCAAACTGCTCTAAAATGGAAAATTGCTGTTTCCACTGGGTCATTCCACTTTAGAATCAATAGTACACAACCCCAACAGTGATACCATATCAGTATCAAGTCATTCTGATGGTGCTTTCCAAAATAAAGGCCTTTTTAAATTGCCCACATACGACCAAACTGTCAGTGATTTCAAACTGCTCTAAAATGGAAAATTGCTGTTTCCACTGGGTCATTCCACTTTAGATCAACAGTATACAACCCCACAGTGATACCATATGAATATCAAGTCATTCTGATGGTGCTTTCCAAAACAAAGGCCTTTTTAAATTGCCCATATATGACCAAACTTTCAGTGATTTCAAAATGCTCTAAAAGTTTGGTCGTATATGGGCAGTTTAAAAAACCTTTATTTTGGAAAGTACATCAGAATTACTTGATGTTGATATGGTATCACTGATGGTGCTTTCCAAAATAAAGGCCTTTTTAAATTGCCCATATACGACATTTGAAATCGTTAAAGGTAGGTCAATTGTGGACCATTTAAAAAGGCCTTTATTTTGGAAAGCACCATCAGAATGACTTGATATAGATAATGTATCACTGTGGGATTGTATACTGTTGATCTAAAGTGGAATGACCCAGTGGAAACAGCAATTTTCCATTTTAGAGCATTTTGAAATCACTGAAAGTTTGGTCGTATATGGGCAATTTAAAAAGGCTTTTATTTTGGAAAGCACCATCAGAATGACTTTATATTCATATGGTATCACTGTGGGATTGTTCACTGTTGATCTAAAGTGGAATGACCCAGTGGAAACAGCAATTTTCCATTTTAGAGCAGTTTGAATTCACTGAAAGTTTTGTCGTATATGGGCAATTTAAAAAAGGCCTTTATTTTGGAAAGCACCATCAGAATGACTTGATACTGATATGGTATCACTGTGGGGTTGTATACTGTTGATCTAAAGTGGAATGACCCAGTGGAAACAGCAATTTTCCATTTTAGAGCATTTTGAAATCACTGAAAGTTTGGTCGTATATGGGCAATTTAAAAAGGCCTTCATTTTGGAAAGCACCATCAGAATGACTTGATACTGATATTGTATCACTGTGGGGATGTGTACTGTTGATCTAAAGTGAAATGACCCAGTGGAAACAGCAATTTTCCATTTTAGAGCATTTTGAAATCACTGACATTTTGGTAGTATATGGGCAATTTAAAAAGAACTTTATTTTGGAAAGCACCAGCAGAATGACTTGATACTGATATGGTATCACTGTGGGGTTTTATACAGTTGATATAACGTGGAATGACCCAGTGAAAACAGCAATTTTCCATTTTAGAGCATTTTGAAATCACTGACAGTTTGGTAGTATATGGGCAATTTAAAAAGGCCTTTATTTTGGAAAGCACCATCAGAATGACTTTATATTGATATGGTATCACTGTGGGGTTGTATACTGTTGATCTAAAGTGGAATGACCCAGTGCAAACAGCAATTTTCCATTTTAGAGCGTTTTGAAATCACTGAAATTTTTGTCGTATATGGGCAATTTAAAAAGGCCTTTATTTTGAAAAGCACCATCAGAATGACTTGATACTGATATGGTATCACTGTTGGGGTTGTATACTATTGATCTAAAGTGGAATGACCCAGTGGAAACAGCAATTTTCCATTTTAGAGCAGTTTGAAATCACTGAAAGTTTCGTCGTATATGGGCAAATTTAAAAGGCCTTTATTTTGGAAAGCACAATCAGAAAGACTTGATACTGATATGGTATCACTGTGGGGTTGTATACTGTTGATTCAAAGTAGAATGACCCAGTGGAAACAGCAATTTTCCATTTTAGAGCATTTGGAAATCACTGAAAGTTTGGTCGTATATGGGCAATTTAAAAAGGCCTTTATTTTGGAAAGCACCATCAGAATGACTTGATACTGATATGGTATCACTGTGGGGATGTGTACTGTTGATCTAAAGTGGAATGACCGAGTGGAAACAGCGATTTTCCATTTTAGAGCTTTTTGAAATCACTGACATTTTGGTAGTATATGGGCAATTTAAAAAGAACTTTATTTTGGAAAGCACCATCAGAATGACTTGATACTGATATGGTATAAATGTGGGGATGTATACTGTTGATCTAAAGTGGAATGACCCAGTGGAAACAGCAATTTTCCATTTTAGAGCATTTTGAAATCACTGAAAGTTTGGTCATATATGGGCAGTTTAAAAAAGCCTTTATTTTGGAAAGCACATCAGAATTACTTGATGTTTATATGGTATCACTGATGGTGCTTTCCAAAATAAAGGCCTTTTTAAATTGCCCATATACGACATTTGAAATCGTTAAAGGTAGGTCAATTGTGGACCATTTAAAAAGGCCTTTATTTTGGAAAGCACCATCAGAATGACTTGATATAGATAATGTATCACTGTGGGATTGTATACTGTTGATCTAAAGTGGAATGACCCAGTGGAAACAGCAATTTTCCATTTTAGAGCAGTTTGAAATCACTGACATTTTGGTAGTATATGGGCAATTTAAAAAGGCCTTTATTTTGGAAAGCACCATCAGAATGACTTGATACTGATATGGTATCACTGTGGGGTTGTATACTGTTGATCTAAAGTGGAATGACCCATTGGAAACAGCAATTTTCCATTTTAGAGCATTTTGAAATCACTGACAGTTTGGTAGTATATGGGCAATTTAAAAAGGCCTTTATTTTAGAAAGCACCATCAGAATGACTTGATAGTGATATGGTATCACTGTGGGGTTGTATACTGTTGATCTAAAGTGGAATGACCCAGTGGAAACAGCAATTTTCCATTTTAGAGCAGTTTGAAATCACTGAAAGTTTTGTCGTATATGGGCAAATTAAAAAGGCCTTTATTTTGGAAAGCACCATCAGAATGAATTGATACTGATATGGTATCACTGTGGCGTTGTACACTGTTGATCTAAAGTGGAATGACCCAGTGGAAACAGCAATTTTCCATTTTAGAGCATTTTGAAATCACTGAAAGTTTTGTCGTATATGGGCAATTTAAAAAGGCCTTTATTTTGGAAAGCACCATCAGAATGACTTGATACTGATATAGTATCACTGTGGGGTTGTATACTGTTGATATAACGTGGAATGACCCAGTGGAAACTGTCATGTTCCTGGGAAGGTGTTTTACCCACGACATGAAGAACCATCACAGGACAAAGGCAGAAAGTTCAAAGAATGATTTATTAAACCTAACTAAAAGTGTCCTGGAGATATCCAAGTGCAAAGTAGTCGGCAAGAGTCCAAAAGCCAGCAGGGAGGGCAGACTGTGTGACGGGGTGCGTCCAGTCGAGGGAGGCAGATGATGGCGGCAGGGGGCAAGTGAAGGAGGAGAGGTGAACCTTGAGAGTGTAATCCAGGCGGGTTATGGTGACTTCCAGGTAGGTACATCCATCAGTGGTTCAGCGATTCCAAGTGTCCGTTAGTATTTAATCATCCAGCGATGTGAAGTGGTTCCCTCTCCTCTTAAATAGAGCTATGCTGCGGTTGATTAGAGGATCTGCAGCTGCCGCTGATCGGTAATGCCCCGCAGCTGGTGAGTGCCCTCTCCTGGAATGACAGTCTTACAAAGATGTTGTGGAGAAGAGGGAGTACTCACCCCGTCACACAACAGAAACAGCAATTTTCCATTTTAGAGCAGTTTGAAATCACTGACATTTTGGTAGTATATGGGCAATTTAAAAAGGGCTTTATTTTGGAAAGCACCATCAGAATGACTTGATACTGATATGGTATCACTTTGGGGTTGTATACTGTTGATCTAAAGTGGAATGACCCATTGGAAACAGCAATTTTCCATTTTAGAGCATTTTGAAATCACTGACAGTTTGGTAGTATATGGGCAATTTAAAAAGGCCTTTATTTTAGAAAGCACCATCAGAATGACTTGATATTGATATGGTATCAATGTGGGGTTGTATACTGTTGATCTAAAGTGGAATGACCCAGTGGAAACAGCAATTTTCCATTTTAGAGCGTTTTGAAATCACTGAAAGTTTGGTCGTATATGGGCAATTTAAAAAGGCCTTTATTTTGGAAAGCACCATCAGAATGACTTGATACTTTTGACGCCATCAAGGAATATATAGCACAATTCAAGAAGCCATTTACTATCATTGCCATATCAGAGACATGGATAACACATAAAAAGGAAGGAAATTTTGAATTGCATGGATATGACTTTATCCACCAAGACAGAATAAGAAAAAAAGGAGGAGGGGTGGCACTTTATAATGACAAAAATCTTAATTAAAAAAAAGCAGAAATGATGACTACTACTATTGAGGGAGTGATGGAATGTGTAACAGTAGAAATAAGCATGAAAAAGAAGAACATATTAGTAAGCTGTATATATAGAACACCAGGCTCTAAGATTGAAACATTTAAGAATAAAATGGAGGAGATGTTTACAAATTTGTACCAGAAGGGAGTGTTTATTTGTGGAGACTTCAATATAGACTTGCTAAATCCAAATAAAAACAAAAGTACAGAGGAATTTACTGATATAATGTACAGTCTAGGTTTATTTCCATTGATAACCAGACCGACTAGAATAACATTACACTGCACTACTTTAATAGATAATATATTCACTAATATAATGGAAGAAATGGTGGAAAGTGGGTTATTAATAAGCGATATGAGTGACCATCTACCGGTTTTTGCTTCTTATGACTGTCATTATAAAAATGAAACAGAAGAAACTAACTATATGTATAAAAGAATGAAAACAGACCAGAGGTTAAATAGTCTTAAAAATGATTTATTAGAACAAGATTGGAATATTGTTTATGAAAAAAATGAAGTAGATCAAGCATATGATACCTTTTTAAATATATTTAAAAGTCTATTTGACAGAAACTGTCCAGTTATCAAAAATATTCAGAGGAATAAGTATAAAGAAAAACCGTGGATGACAAAAGGTCTACAAAATGCATGCAATAAAAAAAACACACTTTACCGAAAATTTATAAAAAACAGAACGACAGAAGCAGAACAAAAGTACAAAAGATATAAAAACAAACTCATAAATATAGTGAGAAGGTGTAAATGTGAATATTTTATTAAAAAGTTAGAGCACAATAGAAACAACATAAAAGGTATCTGGAAAGTATTAAATGGCGTAATTAGGAAAGAGACAGGGAATAATAACTATCCACAACATTTTATAGAGAGAAAAAATAATATTACAAACATGAATGAAGCAGTGGATGAATTCAACAAATATTTTGTAAGCATAGGATGTAAATTGGAGGAAAAAATAATAGTTGATGAGATACAAACGGATGCCACAGAGTATGTTAAAAGAAATAAAAAATCTGTTTTTTTAAGAGCAGTTGATGAGAAGGAGATTTATGAGATAGTTAGAAATATGAAGAATAAAACCAGTACAGACTGGAACGATATTGATATGAAAACACTGAAATGTGTGATTGAGGGCATTGTAAAACCTTTAACACACATTTGTAATCTTTCTTTTCAAAAGGGGTTTTTTCCGAATAACATGAAAGTAGCAAGGGTAATTCCTATTTACAAGACAGGAGATAAGCATCAATTTACAAATTATAGACCTGTGTCAATACTATCACAATTTTCCAAAATATTAGAAAAGCTGTTTGTTAAAAGATTCGATAATTTTGTTGATCAATGTGAGTTGCTGACGGAAAGCCAGTATGGCTTCAGGAATAATAGGTCGACAGTCCAGGCACTGATTGATCTTAATGAGGAAATAACAGAATGCATTGACAAGAAGAAGCATGCAATAGGGTTGTTTTTAGATCTGAAGAAAGCTTTCGATACAGTAAACCATGACGTATTGATGAGAAAAATGGAAAAATATGGTTTCAGGGGTATAGTTTTGGACTGGATAAAGTTATTTATCAAATAGACAACAATATGTGCAAATAAATCAACATAAATCAGGACTAAGAGAGATACAATGTGGGGTACCTCGAGGATCAGTCTTAGGACCTAAACTATTCATAATGTACATAAATGACATTTATAGGGTTTCACAAGTATTGAAGTTTGTATTGTTTGCAGATGACACAAATGTTTTTTGCTCGGGTGTGGAATTGCAACAGGTCCTGGATGTGGTCACACAGGAAATAAATAAATGTAAAAAATGGTTTGATGTAAATAAACTGTCACTAAATTTAGAGAAAACAAAATTTATGTTGTTTGGTAATGAAAGTAGATACAATGAATTAGATATAGTAATTATTAATGTAAAAATTGAGAGAGTATATGAAATAAAATTTCTTGGGGTGGTCATAGACAGCAGGATCTGTTGGAAGCCACACATCAAATATGTTAGGGGGAAGCTTGCACGGGGCATTGCTATATTGGGGAAAGCTAAGTATATTTTTAATCAGAAAGCACTGTATATATTATACAGTACGATGCTACTGCCATATTTGAGCTATTGTGTAGAGGTCGGGGGAAACACGTACAAAAGTAATTTACAAACAATAACGACAATGCAGAAAAGGGCTATCAGATTAATAACAAATGCAGGATATTTGGATCACACAAATGAACTTTTTATGAAAACACGGACAATGAAGTTCCAGGACTTGGTTAAGTACAAAACAGCACAAATAATGTATGAAGTAAGAAATAAATTAATGCCTGATAAAATACAGAAACTGTTCACAGAGAGAGAAGGAGCATATAACCTGAGAGGGACACCAAACTTAAAGATACATAAGTTTAAAACAACATTAAAACAGATGTGTGTCACAATAATAGGGGTTAAATTATGGAACAATTTAGAAGAAGAAATCAAAGTAAGTACAAATATAAATGTGTTTAAAATGAATTATAAAAAACATATTCTGAACAAGTATATAGTGGAAAATAGATGATTTATATGGGTGTCCTTTATTCCAAGGAAAAGTAAATTGTATCAATTGTAAAAAGATGTTTTTTTTTTCTTTTTTTCTTTTTTTCCATATAATTTGGTGGTTTTTTGGTGACTTGTACCATTTTGTTTGTTTTAATGTAGGTTTTGTGTTAGATTTAAGTAAACAAGTAAAAATTACTTGTATAAAGGGGTAGGGATATATAAGTTTCCACTTCAGCCTACTCCTTTTCAAACACAAATGGGATGATATGTAATTTTTCTGTTTGTGGTACTTTTTTAAAAATTATGTATGTTTTCTTTGTTTGAACTAAACTAAACTAAACTATACTGATATGGTATCACTGTGGGGTTGTATACTGGTGATCTAAAGTGGAATGACCCAGTGGAAACAGCAATTTTCCATTTTAGAGCGTTTTGAAATCACTGAAAGTTTGGTCGTATATGGGCAATTTAAAAAGGCCTTTATTTTGGAAAGCACCATCAGAATGACTTGATACTGATATGGTATCACTGTGGGGTTGTATACTGTTGATCCAACGTGGAATGACCTAGTGGAAACAGCAATTTTCCATTTTAGAGCATTTTAAAATCACTGAAAGTTTGGTCGTATATGGGCAATTTAAAAAGGCCTTTATTTTGGAAAGCACCATCAGAATGACTTGATATTCATATGGTATCATTGTGGGGTTGTATACTGTTGATCTAAAGTGGAATGACCCAGTGTAAACAGCAATTTTCAATTTTAGAGCAGTTTGAAATCACTGAAAGTTTGGTCAGATATGGGCAATTTAAAAAGGCCTTTATTTTGGAAAGCACCATCAGAAAGACTTGATACTGATATGGTATCACTGTGGGGTTGTATACTGTTGATCCAAAGTGGAATGACCCAGTGGAAACAGCAATTTTCCATTTTAGAGCATTTTGAAATCACTGAACGTTTGGTCGTATATGGGCAATTTAAAAAGGCCTTTATTCTGGAAAGCACCATCAGAATGACTTGATATTCATATGGTATGACTGTGGGGTTGTATACTGTTGATCTAAAGTGGAATGACCCAGTGGAAACAGCAATTTTCCATTTTAGAGCATTTTGAAATCACTGAAAGTTTGGTCGTATATGGGCAGTTTAAAAAAGCCTTTATTTTGGAAAGCACATCAGAATTACTTGATGTTGATATGGTATCACTGATGGTGCTTTCCAAAATAAAGGCCTTTTTAAATTGCCCATTTACGACATTTGAAATCGTTAAAGGTAGGTCAATTGTGGACCATTTAAAAAGGCCTTTATTTTGGAAAGCACCATCAGAATGACTTGATATTGATATGGTATCACTGTGGGGTTGTATCCCGTTGATCTAAAGTGGAATGACCCAGTGGAAACAGCAATTTTCCATTTTAGAGCATTTTGAAATCACTAAAAGTTTGGTCGTATATGGGCAATTTAAAAAGGCCTTTATTTTGGAAAGCACCATCAGAATGACTTGATATTGATATGGCATCGCAGTGGGGTTGTATACTGTTGATCTTAAGTGGAATGACCCATTGGAAACAGCACTTTTCCATTTTAGAGCATTTTGAAATCACAGACAGTTTGGTCGTATATAGGCAATTCAAAAATTTTTTAAAATTAAATTAAAATTTTCAAAATGCTCTAAAATGGAAAATTGCTGTTTCCACTGGGTCATTCCACTTTAGATCAACAGTATACAACCCCACAGTGATACCATATCATTATCAAGTCATTCTGATGGTGCTTTCCAAAATAAAGGCCTTTTTAAATGGTCCTCAATTGACCTACCTTTAACGATTTCAAATGTCGTATATGGGCAATTTAAAAAAGGCCTTTATTGTGGAAAGAACCATCAGAATGACTTTATATTCATATGGTATCACTGCGGGGTTGTTCACTGTTGATCTAAAGTGGAATGACCCAGTGGAAACAGCAATTTTCCATTTTAGAGCAGTTTAAAATCACTGAAAATTTTGTCGTATATGGGCAATTAAAAAGGCCTTTACTTTGGAAAGCACCATCAGAATGACTTGATACTAATATGGGATCACTGTGGGATTGTTCACTGTTGATCTAAAGTGGAATGACCCAGTGGAAATAGCAGTTTTCCATTTTAAAGCAGTTTGAATTCACTGAAAGTTTTGTCGTATATGGGCAATTTAAAAAGGCCTTTATTTTGGAAAGCACCATCAGAATGACTTGATACTGATATGGTATCACTGTGGGGTTGTATACTGTTGATCTAAAGTGGAATGACCCAGTGGAAACAGCAATTTTCCATTTTAGAGCATTTTGAAATCACTGAAAGTTTGGTCGTATATGGGCAATTTAAAAAGGCCTTCATTTTGGAAAGCACCATCAGAATGACTTGATACTGATATTGTATCACTGTGGGGATGTGTACTGTTGATCTAAAGTGAAATGACCCAGTGGAAACAGCAATTTTCCATTTTAGAGCATTTTGAAATCACTGACAGTTTGGTAGTATATGGGCAATTTAAAAAGGCCTTTATTTTGGAAAGCACCATCAGAATGACTTGATATTGATATGGTATAAATGTGGGGTTGTATACTGTTGATCCAAAGTGGATTGACCCAGTGGAAACAGCAATTGTTCATTTTAGAGCATTTTGAAATCACTGAAAGTTTGGTCGTATGTGGGCAAATTAAAAAGGCCTTTATTTTGGAAAGCACCATCAGAATGACTTGATATTCATATGGTATCACTGTGGGGTTGTATACTGTTGATCTAAAGTGGAATAACCCAGTGGAAACAGCAAGTTTTCCATTTTAGAGCATTTTGAAATCACTGAAAGTTTGGTCGTATATGGGCAATTTAAAAAGGCCTTTATTTTGGAAAACACCATCAGAATGACTTGATATTCATATGGTATCACTGTGGGGTTTTATACTGTTGATCTAAAGTGGAATGACCCAGTGGAAACAGCAATTTTCCATTTTAGAGCGTTTTGAAATCACTGAAATTTTTGTCGTATATGGGCAATTTAAAAAGGCCTTTATTTTGGAAAGCACCATCAGAATGACTTGATACTGATATGGTATCACTGTGGGGATGTGTACTGTTGATCTAAAGTGGAATGACCCAGTGGAAACAGCGATTTTCCATTTTAGAGCATTTTGAATCACTGACATTTTGGTAGTATATGGGCAATTTAAAAAGAACTTTATTTTGGAAAGCACCATCAGAATGACTTGATACTGTTATGGTATCACTGTGGGGATGTATACTGTTGATCTAAAGTGGAATGACCCAGTGGAAACAGCAATTTTCCATTTTAGAGCATTTTGAAATCACTGAAAGTTTGGTCGTATATGGGCAGTTTAAAAAAGCCTTTATTTTGAAAAGCACATCAGAATTACTTGATGTTGATATGGTATCACTGATGGTGCTTTCCAAAATAAAGGCCTTTTTAAATTGCCCATATACGACATTTGAAATCGTTAAAGGTAGGTCAATTGTGGACCATTTAAAAAGGCCTTTATTTTGGAAAGCACCATCAGAATGACTTGATATAGATAATGTATCACTGTGGGATTGTATACTGTTGATCTAAAGTGGAATGACCCAGTGGAAACAGCAATTTTCCATTTTAGAGCAGTTTGAAATCACTGACATTTTGGTAGTATATGGGCAATTTAAAAAGGCCTTTATTTTGGAAAGCACCATCAGAATGACTTGATACTGTTATGGTAGAACTGCGGGGTTGTATACTGTTGATCTAAAGTGGAATGACCCAGTGGAAACAGCAATTTTCCATTTTAGATTGTTTTGAAATCACTGAAAGTTTGGTCGTATATGGGCAATTTAAAAAGGCCTTTATTTTGGAAAGCACCATCAGAATGACTTGATACTGATATGGTATCACTGTGGGGTTGTATACTGTTGATCTAAAGTGGAATGACCCAGTGGAAACAGCAATTCTCCATTTTAGAGCATTTTAAAATCACTGAAAAATTGGTCGTATATGGGCAATTTAAAAAGGCCTTTATTTTGGACAGCACCATCGGAATGACTTGATATTCATATGGTATCACTGTGGGGTTGTATACTGTTGATCTAAAGTGGAATGCCCCAGTGGAAACAGCAATTTTCCATTTTAGAGCAGTTTGAAATCACTGAAAGTTTTGTCGTAAATGGGCAATTTAAAAAAGGCCTTTATTTTGGAAAGCACCATCAGAATGACTTGATACTGATATAGTATCACTGTGGGGTTGTATACTGTTGATATAACGTGGAATGATCCAGTGGAAACTGTCATGTTCCTGGGAAGGTGTTTAACCCACGACATGAAGAACCATCACAGGACAAAGGCAGAAAGTTCAAACAATGATTTATTAAACCTAACTAAAAGTGTCCTGGAGATATCCAAGTGCGAAGTAGTCGGCAAGAGTCCAAAAGCCAGCAGGGAGGGCAGACGGTGTGACGGGGGTGCGTCCAGGAGAGGGAGCCAGATGATGGCGGCAGAGGGCAAGTGGAAGAGGCTGAGCCCGGCCACCCTACGGAGGAAACTCATTTCGGCCGCTTGTATCCGCGATCTCGTTCTTTCGGTCATTACCCAAAGCTCATGACCATAGGTGAGGATTGGGACGTAGATCGACCGGTAAATCGAGAGCCTGGCTTTCTGGCTCAGCTCCCTCTTCCCCACGACAGATCGGCTCAGCATCCGCATCACTGCAGACGCCGAACCAATCCGCCTGTCGATCTCCCGATCCCTCCTACCCTCACTCGTGAACAAGACCCCGAGATACTTAAACTCCTCCACTTGAGGTAGGACCTCTCCCTCGACCCGGAGGTGGCAAGCCACCCTTTTCCGGTCGAGAACCATGGTCTCAGATTTGGAGGTGCTGATCCTCATCCCAGCCGCTTCACATTCGGCCGCGAACCTACCCAGCAAGAGCTGAAGGTCAGAGCTGGATGAAGCTAGGAGGACCACATCATCCGCAAAAAGCAGAGACGAGATTCTCCTGCCACCAAACTCGACACACTCCACACCACGGCTGCGTCTAGAAATTCTGTCCATAAAAGTGATGAACAGAACCGGTGACAAAGGGCTGCCCTGGCGGAGTCCAACCCTCACTGGGAACAGGTCCGACTTACTACCGGCTATGCGGACCAAACTCACGCTCCTCTGGTAAAGGGACTGAATGGCCCTTAACAGAAAGCCACCCACCCCATACTCCTGGAGCGTCCCCCACAGGGTGCCCCTGGGGACACGGTCATAAGCCTTCTCCAAATCCACAAAGCACATGTGGATTGGTTGGGCAAACTCCCATGCCCCCTCCATCACCCTTGCAAGGGTATAGAGCTGGTCCACAGTTCCACGGCCAGGACGAAAACCACATTGCTCCTCCTCTATCTGAGATTCAACTATCGATCGGACCCTCCTCTCCAGTACCTTGGAGTAGACCTTTCCAGGGAGGCTGAGGAGTGTGATCCCCCTATAGTTGGAACACACCCTCAGGTCACCCTTCTTAAAGATGGGGACCACCACCCCGGTCTGCCACTCCCTAGGAACTGCCCCCGATGACCACGCAATGTTGTAGAGACGTGTCAACCATGACAGCCCTACAACATCCATAGCCTTGAGATACCCAGGACGAACCTCATCCGCACCCGGGGCTCCGCCGCTTTGTAGTTGTTTGACTACCTCAGCAACTTCTGCCCCCGAGATCGGACAGTCCATCCCCAGGCCTCCCAGCTCTGGTTCCTCCTCGGAATGCGCATTGGTGGGATTGAGGAGCTCCTCAAAGTATTCCTTCCACCGTCCGACTATAGCCTCAGTTGACGTCAGCAGCTCCCCATCCCCACTGTAAACAGTGTGAGCGAGTTTCTGCCTTCCTCTCCTGAGGCGCCGGACAGTTTGCCAGAACCTCTTTGGAGCCGATCGATAGTCTTTCTCCATGGCCTCACCAAACTCCTCCCACGCCCGAGATTTTGCCTCGGCAACTGCCACTGCTGCACCCCGCTTGGCTATCCGGTACCTGTCTGCTGCCTCCGGAGACCCACTGACCAGCCACGCCCTGTAGGCCTCCTTCTTCAGCTTGACGGCTCCCCGAACCTCTGGTGTCCACCAGCGGGTACGGGGGTTGCCACCACGACTGGCACCGGCCACCTTACGACCACAGCTAGCAACAGCCGCCTCGACAATCGCAGAGTGGAACCAGGCCCACTCGGACTCAATGTCCCCCACTGCTCTCGGGACGTGGTCAAAGCTCTGCCGGAGGTGGGAGTTGAAGACCGTCTTGACAGGTTCTTCTGCCAGGCGTTCACAGCAGACCCTCACTATGCGTTTGGGTCTGCCAGGTCTACGCGGCATGTTCCCTTGCCATCTGATCCAACTCACCACCAGGTGGTGATCAGTTGACAGCTCCGCCCCTCTCTTCACTCGGGTGTCCAAAACATACGGCCGCAGGTCAGATGATACGACTACAAAATCTATCATCGACCTGTGACCTAGGCTGCCCTGGTACCAAGTGTACTGGTGGGCATCCTTATGTTCGAACATGGTGTTCGTTATGGCCAAACTGCGGCTTGCACAGAAGTCCAATAACAAAACACCGCTCGAGTTCAGATTAGGTGGGCCGTTCCTCCCAATCACACCCCTCCAGGTCAAGCTGTCATTGCCCACGTGAGCATTGAAGTCCCCCAGCAGGACAATGGAGTCCCCTGATGGAGCACTATCTAGCACTCGTCCCAGGGACTCCAAAAAGGGTGGGTACTCTGAACTGATATTTGGCCCATAAGCACAAACAACAGTCAGGACCCGTTCCCCGACCCGAAGGCGCAAGGAAGCTACCCTCTTGTCCCCCGGGGTAAACCCCAACACACAGGCAGAGAGTCTCGGGGCTAACAAAAAGCCAACCCCAGCCCTCCGCCTCTCACCCGGAGCAACTCCAGCAAAGTAGAGTGTCCAACCCCTCTCCAGGTCTCGGGTTCCAGAGCCAATGCAATGTGTCGAGGTGAGTCCGACTATATCTAGCCGGTACCGCTCAACCTCTGCCACAAGCTCCGGCTCCTTCCCCGCCAGCGAGGTGACGTTCCATGTCCCAAAAACTAGTTTTCTTGTCCGGGGATTGGACCGCCAAGGCTCCCGCCTTGGTCTGCCACCCGATTCGCATTGCACCGGACCCTTCATGTTCCTCCTGCAGGTGGTGGGTCCACAGTTGGACGAGCCCATGTATCCGGTTCGGGCTGGGCCCGGCCGAGCCCCATGGGCGAAAGCCCGGTCACCAGGCGCTCGCTCACGGGCCCCAACCCCAGGCCTGGCTCCAGGGTGGGACCCCGGTAACCCTCCGGGCCGGGTACTCCGACTCTTCGTTTTAACCGCCATGAAAGATCCTTCGAACCGTTCTTTGTCTCACCCTTCACCTAAGACCAATTTGTCATGGGAGACCCTACCAGGGGCACTAAGTTCCCCAGACAACATAGCTCCTAGGATCATTAGGGCACTCAAACTCCTCCACCACGATAAGGTGACGGTTCAAGGAGGAGGGCAGGGAGCCAAAATCCAAAATCCTTTTTTTGACTCCCTGGATTTTTTTTTTTTTGGCAGGGAGCCAAAATCCAAAAATCCAGGGAGTCAAAAAACACAAGAGGGATGAGCAGACTGACAGAACAAATAACGCTGACAAACAACAATGGACCGACAAGCACAATGAGACAAGGTGGGCTTATATAGACAGGGAGGAGCAATTAGGGAAACAGGAAGCAGGTGTGTGGAGTGAGGCTGGAGGAAAGGCAGGTGACAACAATTATCTGGATGGGGAAGAGAACCAGTGGAGGGCAGATAAACCTGACACTATATAAAACACAAAACTAAACCTAAAGACTAAGGGAAGAACTCACACAAACACACACACATACTGACACACACAAACTCATACACACATACAATGAACTGGGGAACAAGAGGCTGGGGCTACAACTTAAGATACACAACAGAGATGCAGACAAAGGACACATGAGGGCGCTAAGAGAACACAAAAAGGGAATCTAAAGAGGGATGGAGGACATAAGGAGACACATGGGGAAGACACAGATGCAGACCATGACACAATATGCTAAAAAAAACCTAGAATGTAATTTCTCATCTATCTATCTGGATTACAATGCTGTCATTAGTATTCCAATAATGGAATTATACACTCCATCGGACGGAATAAGCAGTTTCCACAGATGAGCTGACTTTGTGTGTGCACATTACCCTTTTAAAAGCTGTGTGTGTGTGTGTGTATGTGTGTGTGTGTTTGTGTGTGTGTTGTGTTTGCAGGATAAATCACACAAACAAGCTTTCACACGTGTGCTTTTGCACATTAAAAGGTTAATTTTGCAGACCATGGTAATTATGCATGCACGAAGACCCCTTATGATGAATGATACAAATGGAAACCGTGTTCCCCCGCCTGGACGTGGGTCACCGGGTCCCCCCTCTGGAGCCAGGCCTGGAGGTGGGGCACATTAGCAAGCGCCTGATGGCAGGGCTTTCACCCTTGGAGCCCAGCTGGGCACAGCCCGAAGAGGAAACATGGGTCCCCCTTCCCATGTGCTCACCACTCGTGGGAGGGGCCAAACGGGTCGGGCACAGTGTGTGACGGGTGGTAGTCGAGGGCGGGGACCTTGGCGGTCTTATCCTCGGCTACAGAAGCTGGCTCTTGGCACATGGAATGTCACCTCTCTGGTGGGGAAGGAGCCTGAGTTGGTGTGTGAGGTTGAGAGATTCCAACTAGATATAGTCAGACTCACCTCAACACACGACTCTGACTCTGGAACCAGTTTCCTTGAGAGGGGTTGGACTTTCTACCACTCTGGAGTTGCTCCCACTGAGAGACGCCGAGCAGGGGTGGCCATATTAGTTTCCCCCCATCTTGGTGCCTGTACGTTGAGGTTTACCCCAGTGAATGAGAGGGTAGCCTCCCTCCGCCTACATGCGGGGGGACGGGTTCTGACTGTGGTCTGTGCTTATGCACCCAGAGGTAGAAAGAGTACTAAAATTTCCTACTTAAGTACGAGTACCAGTACTTTAACTTTTTACTCAAGTGCAAGTAAAAGTACTTGCCTAAATTTTTACTCAAGTAAAAGTAAAAAGTATCGTAAATAAAATGTACTCAAAGTAAAAGTTACTTAGTTACATTTTTGTCAGCGTAAAGATGGTTACATCAGTGCAAAACCACAACACCAGTTCACAACACGCACATTTTGATGGAAGGATTTATATCCAATCGTATGCTTGCACTATCTTTAGCTGATCAAAAATCTTTAATCTTTTCTCTATGGAGCTAGCTCCATGTATGTTCCAAGAGACAAACCTTAGTGCACCCATAGATGTGTGTGTGAGTAGCTAAAATATGACGCCTTCATGTGAATAAGATGGAATAAGTAACTAAATGTATAAAATAGTATGTTAATAAATAACAGAAAATTAAATAATAATAATAATTATAATAATAGTAAAGATCCAACAGTGTTTGTGGTTGTATTATTTGACACATAAATTATGATATTGTGCTGTGGATTACATGTATATATACCCACACATATATATATATGTGTGTGTGTGTACATGTGTACTGAGTCTAACGCAGTGTTGGAAAGTTGTGTGGTTGTGCCATACAGGTGTAAAGGTACAGAAGCAGGTAAAGAGAGGAAAGGAAAGAATTATAAGGTTAAAGAAGAAGAAAGAACTAAAAAGAAAAGGTGATGGGGTGTGAGGTGGTGATGAAAAGGTGATATCATCTAGAAAACGGATTTAGCAGCTGTTTAATCCTGACGTGATCAAACCCAGTGAATCCTGATAAGAATAATAAATGTCTGACCTGATGTTGGGCTAATACAGCCAGTCTGTCACTCCTCGCTCCTTGTAAAGCTTATTGTCCACATAAAGCTTATCCACCGAGATGACAGCTCTCTTCCCATCCTGGATAAACTTTGCGCAGCGGAAAGAGGACTCGGCACCGATCCAGAATTTCCTTAGGGAAATGGTCATTAACGCTGAAGTCTTTTCCTTTGAGCTCTCTTCCGTGACTTTTAACAAGATCCTTCTGCTTAAAATGTTCAAATTTAGCCACGATGGGACGAGGTCTTCTGCTGTCCACTCTTTTAGCTCCAAGGTGGTGTACCCTGTGAAAGGTGATGTTTTTTACTGTTTCTTCGGGTATCTTCATTTGGGTCTGGAGAAAGTTTTTTATTATTTGCTCGCAGTTCTCGTTCCCTCCCGTCTGCTCCGGAAGGCCTGCGAACACCAGATTATCCCTCATCCTATGGGCCTGAAGGTCCAAAACTGTCTCCTTCAGAATCTTGTTTTCCCAGGTGATCCACGTCATTCCCTCTTCCAGGGAAGAAACGGACTCCCGCAGAGACTCGATCTTGGCAGTGAGCCGCTCAACCTGCTCTTGGCTGAACTCCAAAGATGTTTGGAGGTTCTGAAACTCCTGGTGTAGAACCTCAAGCAGATGAAGTCATCCCTCAAATCCCAGAAGCCGTTTATCTATAGAATCTAATAATTCTAATATGTCCTTACGTGGAGACGAGGCCTCAGGCGAGTCCTGAGGACGGCTCCTCTTGGTCCCAGGTGTTTCCTTCTCAGCTGCTGATTTCTTCGGACCCATGACGAAAAAGTCAAAAAACTCCGTCAATATAGTTTTGTAAACTTTCTAAATTTTCTTCACTTACCTCCAGGTTGAGTGAGTTATACTTACCAGATTATTTTTTGCGTTGTCAGTAAATAAATTAGGCGAAAATGCGTCTTAGTTGTTTATGGATGTTTGTTAACGAGCTGCCATCAGCTTCAAACGCTGCCGTGTATCCGATGATCGGCCGTCAGCCAGCGCAATCAATCCGGTTTTTAACCAGAACTGTGTTTTCAGACACACCACTTTTGTACCGGAACTTGTCCTTTCGGCTGCGTTCACACAGCAGGGAAAAGTTCCAGATGTCTGACGGCGGCGGGGTGGGGGGTGGGGGTGGGGGGGGGGGTGTATCGGACTCATGTTAAGAAGAAGAAGAAGAAAATATCATTTCTATAGCGCCTCTCAAGATAAAAATCACGAGGCACTTAAGCATAATTCTGCGCACACGAAGACGCATAAGAGACCTGGATGATGAAGCTCAGTGGTTAAAGGAATCACTGAAGCGATGTGAAGCACTCCGTCGCGCATCTAGGCGGTACCGTAGGAGGCGAGCTGCCGTGGTTCGCCGCATGCTACAGCAGCGGGCTATATAGGTGCGCACAGCTTCCCCAGGTCCCCTCCTCCTTCCCCTCCCCCTTGTCCGGAACTCTACCTCACCAGTCTGAAGCAGCCACCCTGTCCGTAACAAGTCCGGACCGGTTACTAGGGGCTTCGTCCGGTTAAATTCCGGAACACGTTATCCGGATGTTTGTATTCAGACACAAAGGTCTTACGGACAGAGTCCGGAATATTTCCGTTTTTCATGGCCTGTCTGAAGGGGGCTTCTGATTAGTCTCACTGATAATGAAACTTTGGCTCTCGATGATCGACTTTGTTGTTGTTTCATCTGACCTGCAGCCACATGTCTTGGACACTCGGGTGAAGAGAGGGGTGGAGCTGTCAACTGACCACAATCTGGTGGTGAGTTGGCTCAGATGGTGGGGGAAAGCAGTGTGCTACCAACACTATCTATAGTGGGGACGGTGTGCTGCTGACCTCTGCTCAGGACGTTGTGGATCGGTGGGCAGAATACTTCGAAGACCTCCTCAATCCCACCGACACGTCTTCCAGTGAGGAAGCAGAGTTTGGGGACTTTGGGTTGGGCTCTCAAATCTCTGGTGCTGAGGTCACTGAGGTGGTTAAAAAGCTCCTCTGTGGCAAGGCTCCAGGGGTGGATGAGATCCGCTCGAAGTTCCTTAAGGCTCTGGATGTTGTGGGGCTGTGTTGGCTGATGCACCTCTGCAATATTGCGTGGACATCGGGGGCAGTCCCACTGGACTGGCAGACTGGGGTGGTGGTCCCCTTATTTAAAAAGGGGGACTGCAGGGTGTGTTCCAACTACAGGGGGATCACACTCCTGAGCCTTCCTGGTAAGGTCTATTCAGGGGTTCTGGAGAGGAGGGTCCATCAGATATTTGGACCTCAGATTCAGGAGGAGCAATGTGGTTTTCGTCCTGGCCATGGAACACTGGACCAGCTCTGTACCCTTAGGGGGATCCTGGAGGGTGTGTGGGAATTTGCCCAACCAGTCTACATGTAATTTGTGGATTTGGAGAAGGAGTTTGACCGCGCCCCTCAGGGGGCCCTGTGGGGGGTACTCTGGGAGTATGGAGTACCAGGCCCTCTGATGTGGGCTGTTAGGTCCCTGTATGACCGGTGTCAGAGCTTGGTCCGCATAGCCGGCAGTAAGTCGGGCTCGTTCCCAGTGAGTTGGACTCCGCCAAGGCTGCCCTTTGTCACCGATTCTGTTCTTAACCTTTATGGACAGGATTTCTAGGCACAGCCAAGGTGTGGAGGGCATCCGTTTTGGTGGCCTGAGGATCAGGTCTCTGCGTTTTGCAGATGATGTGGTCCTGTTGGCTTCATCAGAACGTGGTCTTCAGCTTTTGCTGGAGCGGTTCGCAGCCGAGTGTGAAGCAGCTGGGATGAGAATAAGCTCCTCTAAATCTGACACCATGGTCTTGATTTGGAAAAGGGTAGAATGCCTTCTCTGGGTCAGGGATGAGGTCCTGCCCCAAGTGGAGGAGTGTAAGTATCTCGGGGTCTTATTCACGAGTGAGGGAAAGCTGGAGCGTGAGATGAATAGGTGGATTGGTGCTGCATCTGCAGTGATGCGGGCGTTGTACCGGTCTGTCGTGGTGAAGAGAGAGCTGAGTCAGAAGGCGAGGCTCTCGATTTACCGGTCGATCTACGTTCCTACCCTCACCTATGATCATGAGCTTTGGGTAGAGACCGAAAGAACAAGATCGCGGATACAAGCGGCCGAAACGAGTTTTCTCCGTAGAGTGGCTGGGCTCTGCCTTAGAGAATGAATCAATCAAAGATACTTTATTAATCCCAGAGGTTTACATGAGGGTTGGTTCAGGTGGAGAAAAGATAGGGTGAAAAGCTCAGTCATTCGGGAGGGGCTCGGAGTAGACCCGCTGCTCCACCACATCGAGAGGAGCCAGTTGAGGTGGCTCGGGCATTTAGTCAGGATGCCTCCTAGACGCCTTCCTGGTGAGGTTTTCCGGGCACGGCCAACCGGGAGGAGACCGAAAGGTAGACCCAGGACACGCTGGAGGGACTGTGTCTCTCACCTGGCCAGGGAACGCCTTGGGATTCCCCCGGAGGAGCTGGCCCAAGTGGCTGGGGAGAGTGAAGTCTGGACCTCTCCCATTAGGCTACTGCCCCCGCGACCCGACTCCGGATAAGCGGATGAAAATGGATGGAAGGGTGGATGGATGGATGGGTACTTATGCAAAAGTTACATTCAGTGTCAAAATGCAGTTTTTTATTTTGATAACTAGCAAATCTGCAGAAATATGCTAGGAAACAGTGACTGTCTTATGGAAGCAGCAATATGTTTGTGTGTGTGTGTGTGTGTGTGTGTGTGTTTGTGTGTGTGTGTGTGTGTATTTACCGTAATTTCCGTACTATAGAGCGCACCTCAATATAAGCCGCACCAACAACAAAAAAAAAGGTTTTCTACACACACACACACACGCCACACTCGAATACAAGCCGCGGCGCAGCAGCCACATGCAGGTCTCCAGCGCCCAGCGCATGTACGGCCATAACAAAAGATAATTAGACAGAAAGACGCCACGGAGGTTTTTCGTTGTTGTTTTAATTAAACAAAACAAATTTTAAACACGGTTGAACGTGCCTGCAAGTTTAGAAAAGAAAACAGCACTGATATCATTCATATTTCTGGATGTTATAAAATAAAAACAGAACTGACACGTTATTACCGGTAATTTGCATGCATGTTTAGAAGAAAAGAACAGCGCTGACACAGCATTAATAAGCCCTGGATGATTAGAAAATAAAAACTGCACACAAAACATGCCTGGTTAGTAAATAAAACACACCTGCCTACCAGAAGTCATTCGCTCTCATCTTCCTATTGCGCACTAAAGCCATTAAAGTCCTCTTCTTCAGTGTCGGAGTTGAACAGCCTCAGAAGGGCTTCGTCACATACCTTTTCTGTGGCCATGTCAGTGTCGCTGTCCGTGTTGCTGTCATCATCCCCGGGTGAAGCTGGCTTGAATGAGTTCTTCCCGCTGCCGTCTCTAGCGCCGAACCATGGATTCATTCATGCAATACTTACATGCGGCAGCACTGTTTCCCTCCTTTACTGCCAGATCGATGGCCTTCAACTTACATGCGGTAACATATGAACTCATACATGTAGTTACCATGATGAGGGGGTATGGATTTGAAAAAAATTCTTCATCGCGCCAGCTGCTTGCATGTGCTAAATTTAAATGAGCACTGTCTTCGATTTCCACTTTTGACTTCCACTTGTTTCACTTTCTGCTAAAGCGCCCCCTGGCAAGTGAAGGAAAATCTTCATCATCATCATCACCTTTATTTATAAAAGCACCTTACAGACATATATCATGTCACCAAGGTGCTGCACAAGACTAAGCTAAAAAGATAAAAACAAACAATATATAGGAACCCAATAAAAAAGATTAAAAACAGCAAAATACAAAACATCAGTTAACATACAGATTTAAAAGCCAGATTATAATAATGGGTCTTCAGCGCCTTCTTAAAAACCTCTGACGTGGAGAGTCGCAAAGATAATGGAAGATCATTCCATAATTTTGGGCCTGCTACCGAAAAAGCCCTGTCTCCTCTTGTTTTGAGCCTAGTTGCGGGGACTAGAAGCATATGGTGACTCTCTGAGCAGAGCGAATGACTAGGTATATATGGCTGTAGCAAGTCAGATAAAGATTCTGGTGCCATCCCATTCAATGCCTTAAAAACCAATAAAAGAATTTTAAAACGCACTCTAAAAATGACCGGTAACCAGTGCAGATCTACCAGGATGGGTGTCACGTGATCATATTTCCTTTTCCCTTTTAGGAATTTTGCCGCAGCGTTTTGCACAAGCTGCAGACGAGCTACTGTACTCTGTCTCACCCCAATTAAGACAGAGTTACAGTAGTCTAAACGAGAGGTGATAAACGCATGCACAACAGTCTCAAGGTCCTTTCTAGTTAAAAATGACTTCACTTTGGACAGACGTCACAAGTGGTAAAAAGAGGACGATACAACCGCATCCACATGTGCATCAAAGGTGAAAGCGTTATCTAATATCACTCCTAAGTTGACCGCCGAAGAACGTAGGTAGGCATTCATATCCCTACAATCTAGTTTTGATCGCTCTAAGTCATGATGTAACCCAAACAGCACTGCCTCAGTTTTGCTTTCATTCAGACATAAAAAATTGTCCGTCAACCATGACTTAATGTCACGTTGTGATGGTGGAGATGATGGACCATGTGTGGTGGAGGGTTCCAGGAGGCAGAAGACCAGGCATGGATGAAAAATAAAACTGAATTTAATTACAGAACGGGAATGGCAGGAACAAAACACAACGATGACTTGAAACAACAACAATGATCTGACAAAGGACAGGGGCAAAACAGGTGGTATAAATACAGAGGGCTAATTAGGGAAACATGGGCAGGTAAACGAGGGACAGGTGAGAACAATAAGGGTAATCAAGGCAGGAGAGGAACGCAGTCAGGAGGGCAGGGGCAGATCGTGACAGTACTCCCCCTTAAGGGCGGATACCAGACGCCCACAAGGCTACACAACACAGGAGACGGGGACTCGAAGACTTGACAGGAGACGGGGACTTGAAGACTTGACCGGAGACGGGGACTCGAAGACTTGACTGGACGTGAAGACTTGACGTGACTGGACGTGAAGACGACTTGACTGGACGTGAAGACTTGACTGGACGTGAAGACTCGACTTGACTGGACGTGAAGACTTGACTGGATGTGAAGACTTGACTTGACTGGAAGTGAAGACTTGACTTGACTGGACGTGAAGACTTGACTGGACAGAAGCAGGCATGGGACCCAGGCAGAGAACTGCAGGAGCAGGCGTGGGACCCAGCAGGGGCTGCAGCAGCGTGAGACCTGCAGGCATAAGCCCCACAGCATGGACCAGGAAGTGGATGAACAGCATTAGCGAGGCGAGGAAACCCAGCTCGGTGGCAGGTACTCGACAACCAGTCTGAGCAGGTGCACAGCACGATTCGCTGGGTCTCAGGCAGAGGCCTGGGTGCAGGGAAGCAGGAGAAGAGCGGGGAGACCAGCCCTACCACCCCGGAGAACGATGGCGTGCGTAGGGGATGTAACTCCCTCAAAGCTCCAGGATCCGCGGCTTCCATGACAAAACGGAACGGGGGCAGAAAGCAGGAGAGGAGAAGGGCTCGACCACCACAGGAAACGAACTGGATGCGCTGAAACCCACCCAGAGGCTTGACCACCCCGGAGAACAGGTAGGACGCACCAACACCCTGGGCCAGAATCTCCTTCTGCTAAAGGAGAAAAAAGTAAAAAATAAATCCTCCAGGGAGCAGGTGTTAGCTCACCACAGGTCCAGGTTTGGTCAGATCATTCTGTCACGTTGTGATGGTGGAGATGATGGACCATGTGTGGTGGAGGGTTCCAGGAGGCAGAAGACCAGGCACGGATGAAAAATAAAACTGAATTTAATTACAGAACGGGAACGGCAGGAACAAAACACAACGATGACTTGAAACAACAACAATGATCTGACAAAGGACAGGGGCAAAACAGGTGGTATAAATACAGAGGGCTAATAGGGAAACATGGGCAGGTTAACGAGGGACAGGTGAGAACAATAAGGGTAATCAAGGCAGGAGAGGAACACAGTCAGGAGGGCAGGGGCAGATCGTGACACTTAACTTCAGTTAGACAGTGCATTAACGTAATAATGGGACAGTCGCTTCTATAATCCAAGGGTAAGTAAAGTTGGCAATCATCAGCATACATATGAAATCAAATTCCATACTTCCTCTTGATGTCCCCCAGTGGCAATATGTAAATCAAAAACAATAGTGGTCCAATATTGAACCATGTGGGACCCCCCACTGCAGGTGTGTGAATCCAGAACTAAACCCACCCATCCTTACACTTACAGTCCTATCCTTCAAATAAGATCTGAACCAGTCTAAGGCCAGACCAAAAATTCAGACATTATACTCCTGTGACGACCTCTGCCCTGGCAAGCCAAATGCAGCTGACTTACTCTCCTGGAGTCCTGAGAACCGCCACAAGAGGACAGCAGAGAGACTGATAGACAGCTGACTCCAATCAAATCATCAACACCTGGATCCTATATTAAGCCTCCTATTTTCATCAGACAGGGGAGACACAGTTACAGAGAGGTTAGAGCGTTAAAGCTTGTACTCTGTCATTTGAGCACTGTGATCTCCCCTCCTTGTTAAGCCACTGGGTTCTGTTAAACATCCTGTGTAAAGTAGCTCATTCCAGTCCTCATATTTTTGGTGGCCCCTTTTAATAGGGTTTTGTTGAGGTTTCTCCCTGGTTAACGCCTGTAAGAGCTTGTTAAGTTGGTTATGGTGGCTGGCACACTCCCTATTTTAGAAAGGGGGAGTTTCTTTAGGTTAATTTCTGGTGTCTTGTTATAAAACTGTTGACCCCTTGTGTTAATAAATCCTTTTATTTTACCTTTGTTGGAACACACTCCTCTCCCGACTCTCAGTTGTTTCTCCTCATTTACCTTAAAGTCTTCCTTAATTTCAATTATTCTGTGTTCACCCCCTTACCTACTCCTAGACGGAAAGAGGGGATGTAACACTCCAAATGATGGAGCAACACTTCGTGGTCCACAGTGTCAAACGCAGCTGTAAGGTCCAACAAAACAAGTAGCACAGGGTTTCCCCATCAGTTTCCAACATAATGTCATTCAATACCTATATCAGTGCCGTTTCCATACTATGAAAAGCTTTAAAGCCAGACTGAAAAGTTTCCTTAATGTTAGACTCTTCTAGGAAATCCATTAACTGAGTATAGACACATTTTTCCAGAATTTTACTCAGAAAAGGGAGCTTTGCAATCGGCCGGTAGTTGCAAGGCTGCATTCCATCTAACCCCAAGATTCCACTACCTCCGCTCCGCTCCGCCCCCGCCTTCCACAACCGCTCGCTTCCGAACTCAATTTTTACTGGTACCCGCTCTACAACGGCTCCCCTCCGGTGCGGAGACCTGAGGTGCGCAAACAGGCATGCACAGGATTTTCGAGATCTTGCGATACAGTCTGAGCAATGAACGCGGAAGTTAGATCCAAACACCCGTTGTGTGGGAGAAGCATCGAAATGAACTGTTTAATCTGCCCATCATTTGTGTTGAGAGATCAGCAGTGTTTGGATCAACAAAGGGCGACTACTTTGATAGTGGAAACTGTATTTATGGCTTATTTTTGTGCATTTAAAGTTCAGCCGCCATTGATAGTTGATAAAAGTTGTTAAACCTGTGCATATGAAACAAAAAACGCTTTTTGTTTATCGATTTATTGTGAAATAACAGAAGTTGTGCTTGCTCCCTTTCCTGTTTGGGCGGTTGTGATTTCTGTCCATTAGTAGTGGAACAGCTCTGATTGACTACAACGGGACCGATTTTGCTGCGGAGTTCGTGCCGGAGCGGAGGTAGTGGAATTTTGGGGTAACCCTGATCTCTTTAACAGTGGGTTAATAACCGTCTTTTTAAAATCAATTGGGACATAGCCAGAGACCAAACTGCTATTAATAACTTTCAATATTAATGGTGCTATTCCATGAATGACTTCCTTAAACAGCCGTGGTGGTATGATGTTTTCATGAGATCCACTCGGTTCAATTATGTCCACCAACTTAACTAAGTCGTCAAGGGATACTGGCTGAAAAGACTCTGAATGTCTATCCAAAGGAAATGAGGGAGTTCGCATATTTGCTCTTGACAGTGCAGAACGCAACAATGCTACCTTTTCAATAAAAATTCCAAGAAAACTAGTACACATCTTGTCTGATAGCTGCACAGGGAAACCATTATCCACATTTATCTTAGCATTAATTGAGGCATAAAGCATTCTAGAGTTGTTACAATTAGAAGCGATTAGGTTTGAATAATAGTCAGTTTTTGCCTTTTTTACAAACTCCTGATGCTAATCATGGCCTTGCTGAGGAGCTAAATGGCTTTTACTGTCGCTTTGAGGAAAGGAATGGCACACCCCTCCTCCACTCCAGCAAAGCTGCAGCCGCCACCCCTCACCTGGACACTCTTACTCCTCTTTCCTCTAAATCACAAGCTGCGTTCCTTGTGAAGCAAGAGGATGTCTGCAACATCTTTAGGAGACAGAACGTACAGAAAGCACCAGGCCCAGATGGAGTAACTCCTTCCTGCCTCAGGACATGTGCTGTCCAACTAGCACCTGTCTTCACAACGATATTCAACAGATCGCTGGAGCTGTGTGAGGTTCCATCATGCTTCAAAAGCTCCACTATCATCCCAGTACCGAAGAAATCCTCCCCTACCGAATTGAATGACTACAGACCCGTGGCTTTGACATCAGTAGTCATGAAGTCCTTTGAGCGCTTGGTGCTGTCCCATCTTAAAAGCACCACAGGCCACCAGCTGGATCCCCTGCAGTTTGCCTATAGGGCAAACAGGTCAGTGGATGATGCAATTAACATGGGGCTGCACTTCATCCTGGAACATCTTGATCAACCAAGGACCTACGCAAGGATATTTTTTGTGGATTTTAGCTCTGCTTTTAACACCGTTATACCAGAAATCCTCATCTCAAAGCTCTCTCATTTCACTGTTTCCCCTGCTATGTGTCAGTGGATTTCCAGCTACCTGACAAATAGGAGCCAGCATGTGCGGTTGAACAATGTTACGTCTGGCACAAGGTTGATCAGCACCGGTACACCACAGGGGTGCGTCCTTTCTCCACTGCTCTTTTCATTGTACACCAATGACTGCACCTCTAATGACTCAGCTGTAAAAATGCTGAAATTTGCAGATGACACCACTGTCATTGGGCTCATCCAGGATGGTGATGAGTCTGCTTATCAGCGAGAAGTTGAGAGGCTGGTGGCCTGGTGCAGTCAGCACAATATTGAGCTTAACACCCTTAAGACTGTGGAGATGGACGTGGATTTTAGGAAGCTTCCCACAGTGCTGCCCCCCTCACAATATCCAACAGCCCAGTGTCAGTGGCGGACTCATTCAAGTTCTTGGGAACTATCATTTCCAGGGATCTGAAGTGGGAAACAAACATCAACTCCATCGTCAAAAAGGCTCAGCAGAGGATGTATTTCTTACGGCAACTAAGGAAGTACGGCCTACCACAAAAGCTGCTGATCATCTTCTACACTGCTGCAGTCGAATCCATACTTTGCTCATCCATCACTGTCTGGTTTGGGTCAGCCACAAAAATGGACAAATGCAGACTACAACGTATTATTAAAACAGCAGGAAAAATCATTGGTGCCCAACTGCCCTCTGTCCAGGAACTGTACATCAGCAGGACCAGGAAAAAGCAGTGAATATTGTCCAAGATGCCACACATCCTGCATCTACTCTCTTCCATCTCCTCCCATCTGGCAGACGCTACAGATCACTGTACACAAACACTACCAGACACAAGAACAGTTTCTTTCCTTCAGCCATTTCTCTCCTGAATCTGTAGATTATTTTATCATCCTTCTATTATAGTTTTTAATACTTATTCAGTATGCTTATGGATATGTGTGTGTGTGTGTGTGTGTGTGTGTGGGTATGTATATATGTATATATATGTGTGTGTGTGTGTAAATGAACATGTGTGTGGGTATACATGTTCTTATGTGTTTTTAGGTATTTTTATTCTCATTTATTGTGGTTGTTGTATGTTTTAGAGAGCGAACATCTACCAAAGACAAATTCCTTGTAAATGCACTTTTACTTGGCCAATAAATCTGAAATCTGATCTGAATCTGAATCTGTAATTTTTCCAGCTTTCCCTTAGGACGCTCAGGGAGCCATGCATTGTCCTTTTTCCATTTTCTCTCACATCTCCTGCATTCCCGTCTTGCAGCCCGCGTGAGCTCAGTTGACCATGACTTAGCAGCACGATATCCCTTCTTTATTCGAAGAGGCAATAGTGTCCAGAATGTCCTTACTAATATTGTTAAAACTGCTTAGCAGGCAATCCAGACTTCCCTGATTTGGAGGCACAAAGCAGAAGAGGCAAGAAAAAAGGAGGAGGAAGCACGCGGATTATTAGCGACGGCAGGAGTATTAACAAAAAGAAAGTACAAGAATGAGATAGATAAACAACCAAAGAAAAGGGGGAAATACACGCAGTGGGTCATGTAATGGAATACAGCCAGGACAAACATGGAAAAACATAAAAGAGCAACCAAATTAATGCCGCCACCCTACTCCCCGGCCCAGCCCGCTCCAACTGCCCCAGTGCCTGGCATCTATCCAGTAATTAACATCACTGGCAGCGTCATGTCTATAGAACAGGAAGAAGATTATAAACAGGAAAACAAAACAGGCCGTGTGCACCAACCCGAGGGACCCAGTACCCCCATCTCTTCCCTATCCATGATAGGGGACGAGCCATCTGCATCAGACTCTGCCCAATTCCAACCTTTTTCACAAAGAGCAGCCCGGGAAGAACAAGCCCAGTTAATGTCCAAATTAAGCAGGATAATACAGGCAGGTTCTACCCCTGGTCCTAATGTCACTCTCTGGATTATATCCAGTCCTCAGGTGACATCCACCCCTTGCTCACAGGCTCCCTCTGAGTCACAAGGTGAGCCTAGGACTTCACCCAATACACAGACTCCTTCTGAGTTTCAAGGAGAGCCTAAAATTTCGCCCAATAATCCATTCATTAACGAATCCGGATCTGTAACTATAGTAACAGGAGTAACGGGCAGTGTTAAATCCGACACAACCAAAAATGACAGCGTTGTGGTAACCATGTCCCTGACGGGTCAACCTAGACCAGACTCCCAACCCAGCCGCAATCCTGATGTGACCCGGACTCCATCAGACACGGAGCTTTGTGAGCAGTCAGTTTATGAGCAGTCAGAACATTCAGAAGACAAAGAATTAATCCAGTTCTCCCCTACCCCCTTCAGGCGACGTGGCCCAAAGACGCGTTCACAGAGGCCGGTGACCCCCCCATCACACGATACCTGCTTATACAGGCTAAAGCCCACGGTCAAAGGGTGTATCAGCCCTATTCCTTTGGTGATATCCAAGCCTTGGTGGATAAACTCCCTGATATAAACGAGGGAGGAAATGGATGGCTGGCAGATTTAGACAGATGGACTACAGGTCAGGACCTTGCCTTGGGAGATTTCAGAGCAATCATCACCAGATGCACCTCAAAATCACAGGCGGAAGATTTAGAACAAAATGCAGGCACCCAGCACCTCCAGAATTCGGTTCCACTGACAGCCTCCCTCAGAACGTTAGGCCCGGCGCTTAGAAAACAATTCCCGCCTAAAGATCAAGGAGGCATACACAAATTTAAATGGGACGGGAAAATGACCCCCACCTCTTTCCTGAACAAAGCAGTAGATGATTGGGTTAACCACACAGGCCAACATCCAAGTAAAAAATCCACACATGGCATATGGTTTAAGAAAGCTGTCCTCCGAGAGGTTCCAGACTCTGTGGCTCAGAAAATGGATGACAACCCTGATTTGGCTGATTGTGACTTTAATAAATGGAAAAAACACTTAATATTCAACCTTACAAAGGTTCAAAAGGCGGAGGACAAGGAATCTGATAACTTAGAGGACCTTCAGAAACAACTACTGAGGGTTCAATTACAGGCTGCCAAAAAGACTCTGGGAGGAAAGGGGGATAAGACTAGGAAGCAGATGTTCACCACTACTGCCCCGCCTCCACCACCGCTCCCACTGCCTACAACCATTGGACATCAAACTGTGTTGCACAGCTTCGTTTGTTCTCCCACCATTCCAGTGAACCTCCTGGGAAGGGATCTGCTTGTAAAACTGGGGCCTACCATTTTGTGTGGACCCACAGGACTAACTGTCACCTTGCCGGAAGGAACGGTTCTACCATGCCATGCTGACACTGCTGACGCAGCCGATGGAGTATATTTGCTTCAAAAGCTCACCAACATGCTGGACTATGCCGACATCTATTGGGATCTCTTACAGCCAGAAACAAGAGATGCCCCTGGCATTATGTCCTTGTACCAGCAGTGGAAACCCTTGCTAACACAGATCCATCCATATGTTCCCCCTCCTGACCCACCTCATTTAACACTGTTTTACGACAGGCATGAAAATTCCTGGTACCAAAATTTGTTCCAGGACCAACTAGAAGGAGCCACCTGGTGCATTCAGACCCAGGATATCTATGTGGCTGATGAGGGTGTGGCTGCTGCTGCCCTCCTTACACCTGACCAGAATGCTTGGTATATGATGGCAGACGAGGCAGTGGGAGGGCTGAGATGAGTGACCTTGACGCGTCATCCGGTAGAAACACGTGCATCAGGACCCCAATCTCCTTGGTTTCACGGTCTGTGGCGAGAAAGCACAAGAGAACTCTGCGAGATCACTGTGGACTTTTAACTTTTCTTCAACAACATCCACCCAATATTCTTTTGATCAGTCCAGTTGGGGACCCCCCAGTGGGGCTGAAATTCACCAGAAACTGACCACTAAAATCAAGACTACACATACATGTGAGGTCCGCATACAAACAAAATACTGAGATGGACAGAAAATGCCCTGAGACACAAAAATTTAACACTGTATCCCCAGTGGCGGAGCTTGATATGTGCAACATGTGCGGCCGAACAGGGCGGCAGTCTGGAGGGGGTGGCATTTAATTTCTTTTTTATTTTTTTTTTTTATAATTATTTTTTTATTTTTTTTTATTCCATCAACCGATACATAAACAAAACATAGAAATCACATGTTCTTCATAATAATAATAGTGATGAGTGATGATAATAATAATATTTCTGTAATAAAAGCACAACAAAGTCATTGTTTGTGTTTATATTGGGATTTTATTGCACCCCCTTGTGTCCGCCGCGCCTCTGTAGTACGCTCTATAGCGCCCTTCATCAGGTGGGGGGCGGAGGGATCTCGGAGAGTGATGATGGAGGGATACAGGTACCGTTTCACATATCACCACTCACAAACATAATGGAGAAGAAACGGTCGAAGCCATCTGGTGCCCAATTTCGGAAAAAAAGAAAAGAAGAGGAGGAGAAACGAGGAAAAGATGCAGGTATGCATCTCTTTATTATTTAGTTGGTATTTTTCCCGCCTGTCCCCCAACTTATTGATTAACTAACCTCTCTAATCTGAACGTTTGGCATGGTGCTATGATGATCCCTTCAAATGTCTTTTGCTAAATTCTTACGTTGCATGTATTTAGAACTACTTCCAACCGCTAGCTTTTTCTTTGTCAAATGAGCTTTTATGAAAAGCTAAGAGTGGGAAAACCGAAAGGCTGATAACCAAACGCTATCAAATTAAAATGAGTCTTTGAGAATTTTGCTGAAATACATTGACGGCGGGCGGCAGGTCTCGCGCCGGCGCCATTCGCCTTTCTTTTTGGACTCGGGAAATGAGCTACGTATTATTTACCCCACGAAAAACGGAGCAGCAGTGGGCCGCTGGAGGTGCCCTGCTAGTAAGATCCCTTTATACTGTAAACTGCCATAACATAAAAACTATAACAGCTAGAGCGGTCTTTTTTTAGCTGAAAGTTGAGACTGTCTCGCCTTTCAGCACTGTACAAGTCGATGATGTCATCGTGTTGCGTTGTGTGCTGCACAGCACACCGCGGCTATGTTAACACACAGTGACCTTGAAGCAGCGCGGGAGAGTTGAAGAATTTAACCAGTTAAAATGGATTCATGGATATTTAATCAATAGTCGTGGCTCCTCTGGTCATTTAGTTTTTTGTCTGCCGGAGACATTTGCTGAATAAGGAAATAAAAACTTAAAATGACAAAAAATTAGGGAAAAACACTTGTTTTGTATTTTATCAATTATTAATGATTAAGATTGTTGGTGTTTTAACTTTTGGTAAAGGAAAACACACAATTTCCAGGCAGCCCCAGTCTGGAGAAATGATGGTGACATCAGCCGTTAAAAATAAATAATACTCTGAGGTTTTTATGAATAATTTGTACTTTTACTTGAGTATTTCTCTAACACCAGTACTTTTACTTGTAAATGAGTAATATTTTAGCAATGTAACAGTACTTGTACTTGAGTACAGATTTTCAGAATTCTTTCCACCACTGCTGAAAACTGTAAATGCTCATTGTAACTTGTTAATTAAAATGCTAAAGCAACAGACGTGACATGAAGATTGTATTGTTTGTTTTATGTAACATCAGGAGCCCTACACAGATATTTTGGGATGACATCAGCTGCCACTGAGGAACAGCCATCTACCTCCACTGCTCATACCAGTAGGCCAGTATTTGAACTCGAGGAGGGACAGTCTGCTGGCACCACATCTCCCCAGGAAGATACTTTAGGTGGGTTTTGCACACGTGTGTGTGTCCAGCAAACATTTAGCTATAGACATTTAAATAGTATTTTCACAGAATATGGGAATTGTTCCATATAGCAATGTGGTGAGTTATGCTTCCATTTTCTGTCAATAGAGAGACCTAGCAGTATATGTGAACTTGATGAGGGACAGCCAGCTGCCACGTCTCCCCAACAAGATACGTCAGGTAAGTTTTGCACAAGTGTGTGTGTGTGTGTGTGTGTGTGTCCTGCAAACATTAGAGAAATTTGAATGTCACATATTGTATTTTAATAGAATATGTGAAATGGTCCACATAGCAATGTGTTGAGTTACGCTTCTGTTTTCTGTCAATAGAGAAGCCTGAACGATCAACCAATGGGTCCCATTGAAGGTGATAATGAGCTTCTTTCTTCAGACCCAGCCAAGTGGCCATCACCAATTACCGACAGCATACGCTCAGAGCTAGTTCGAAGAGGACATACCAAGGTGCCAACTACTTTCATATTTCCCAGGAATGAAGGCGATGGCAGGTGTTGTCATCATCACTATTTCAGTTGAACTTTGACAAGTGGTGAGAAGGTGGCCAGGAGCTGGATGTTGTATTCAGTTAGCAAACATTGTTATATATAATACACTCCACACAATTTGAAACAAAGTTGTAGGTGTAATTTTTTTCTTGTGTGTGTGTGTGTGTGTGTGTGTGTGTGTGGGGGGGGGGGGGTCACGGGGGATCTCGCACAAGGCGCCATTTAGGCCAGCTCCGCCTCTGTGTATCCCCCTGATCGTAATTGTTTGAATAGCAAAGATAAAATAATAAAAACAAACACAATGTCAGAACAAAAGGCCTGAGTAAGGTAACCCATATATGTATATATCAATAAACCATACCAAAGTGTATTCACTGTAGCGGAATATAGTTGATATATTCTTACACTTATTAAGGTAAAGAGGCTAATCTTACCTTAGAATCAAAAGAGGTTGTTTGTACTACAGGGAATTTTATTCAAACACTTTGCATTGACTTAGAGACAAGAAAAGAGAGAGATGGGATCGTTTAAGAATATTTAATTTTTATAATCATTCAAACAATCCAGGACTAACTCTCTATGATGGATGCATATGGATTTGAATGCTGAAGTGTGGGTGTGTGTGTGAGTCAGTTCAGAATCGCCAGCTGAGGCAGGCGGATCTGGGTGTAAGATGTTTTGACTACGCACCACGAGGACTTCAGGAGGAAGAGACATGTCTTGGGTGTGTTCTTGCTGTGTCGTGGTTCTAATTCCATGCTTTCGTTCTTTTTAAACACAGAAACAGTTTTGTAGCTACAAAACAGGTAAACAAAACTGTTTCTGTGTTTAAAAAGAATGAAAGCATGGAAGAGACGTGTTAATAATAGTTACTGCTAAATGAACATATAATCATTGGTAATGTATATGATGAGAAACCTGACTCTGCAGTTCATCCAGATGTCCTGTTATCTGCTGCTCACCCCTCCTCTTGGGTGTTTTTCTGCACACAGCGTGAATAGGTTCCTGTTCTCTGTTGAGATAGTAGCCATCCTGTGTAATCATATCTCAAGGCTGCAAGTCTGCGGTTTAGAGGATTGTTCAAATTTAACCTTGTACACACATGTGACCCCTCCCTGCTTTGAGTGAACAAATCTAGCCGTCTCAAAGTGAGAAATCAGAACACTTCTGGCAGCTGCTGGAGCAAGTAGGAAAACCTTGCATGAGAGCTGTGTTCTCCCTCTGCAGCGGTGAATCTTATTTTGACTGGTTTTTTGACTCCAACATCTACTCAGAAGCAGACATCTTTTTCTCCAATTGCTCCGAACCTGTCTTGGTCATTTCAGGACCAACAACTTGGCATCACGAACAGGATTTTTCCTCCGAGAAAAGGGGCAATTGGAGATCATTCGACTCTGACCTGGTGAAAAGGATTGAGGCACAACCTCCCGTGGCTCAAAAAAAGGTAAGCAGACCTTTTAATTCTGCTCATTGGACTTATTGAAAAGCAGTTGTGTCTTGAATTCCTAGTAGCTAAGGTCCTAAATTTTGCTAGAGTTTATGTTGGAAAAATTCATAGGTATATAGAAAAAGGTCCGGGACCTAATATAAACGAGAAGATTGTCTCAGGTTTTGCTTGCCAAATATTCATCAACGGATGGATAAAATATAACCGGGTTATATTTAAGCAGGGTTGGAGGCCCTGGGGACTGGGGACCCCTAAATTCCACTCAAGGTCTGGGACCTGACAAAATTACGGGTAATATTTAAGCAGGGTTGGAGGCCCTGGGGACTGGGGACCCCTAAATTCCACTCAAGGTCTGGGACCTGACAAAATTACGGGTTATATTTAAGCAGGGTTGGAGGCCCTGGGGACTGGGGACCCCTAAATTCCACTTAAGGTCTGGGACCTGACAAAATTACATTTTCCTTAAAAGAGACGATACGTATATGAGGAATATGATTTAGTTAAACACAATCTGTATGAATGCCGAGCTTCAGTCAATTCTGTCAGTAAAACAGATAGAGCTGACTGAATAACTTGGATTACACAATAAGGGGGCATAATAAACTCTGGGAGTAGTGTATGCCTCTTTGAACTAGAAACAACATTTTTGGGCCTTTAAAGGCACCAATTAACTGATAAAAGTACAAAAGCACATAAATATACAAAATACACAAAGAACAGCAGAGTAGGGAATAGTTGCATTGAGCGGTACACCACTATAAGCCGCAGGTAAGAGGGTAATGAATGAATGTGGAACTAACTTTATAAATAAAGTTGAGAATTAACCTTTGAAGTGAGAAAAATACAGCACACTCTTGTGGATGCACAGGTAAGAACTTCCCACCTGAAAAGGTAGAAGCAGAAGTTACCACAGCAGTTTTTCAGTGCTGTCTCACTCAAACATCAGTGATTAGAGTTCCCTAGGAGCTGAGACCTCACTGGTCCAAATTGCCACCAAAAGGTCACAATATGGAGGGTGAATTCGACCAAGAGATAACCGATGATGGGTGGGGTCCTAACAAGGTTTTGAGTTCTCTGGGAGAACAGTTAGCCTTTGTAGAAACAGTACTTAATGCCACCAATGACCCAGCTACAGTGACAGAACAAAGAAAGTTGTTAAGAAAGACAGCGGGGAAGTTGTTAATGAACAAAGGCAAGGATATGAACAGTTCAGGGAACTGGGGAATGATTTGGAGGCACAAAGCAGAAGAGGCAAGAAAAAAGGAGGAGGAATTGTGCGGATTATTAGCGATGGCAGGAGTATTAACGAGAAGAAAGTACAAGAATGAGATAGATAAACAAGCAAAGAAAAGGGGGAAATACACGCAGTGGGTCATGTTATGGAATACAGCCAGAACTAATATGAAAAAAACAGAAAAAGGTAACCAAATTAATGCCGCCACCCTACTCCCCGGCCCAGCCCACTCCAACTGCCCCGGTGCCTGGCATCTATCCAGTAATTAACATCACTGGCAGCGTCATGTCTATAGAACAGGAAGAAGATTATAAACAGGAAAACAAAACAGGCCGTGTGCACCAACCCGAGGGACCCAGTACCCCCATCTCTTCCCTATCCATGATAGGGGACGAGCCATCTGCATCAGACTCTGCCCAATTCCAACCTTTTTCACAAAGAGCAGCCTGGGAAGAACAAGCCCAGTTAATGTCCAAATTAAGCAGGATAATGCAGGCAGGTTTTACCCCTGGTCCTAATGTCACTCCCTGGATTATATCCAGTCCTCAGGTGACATCCACCCCTTGCTCACAGGCTCCCTCTGAGTCTCAAGGTGAGCCTAGGACTTCACCCAATACACAAACTCCTTCTGAGTTTCAAGGAGAGCCTAAAATTTCGCCCAATATTCCATTCATTAACGAATCCGGATCCATACCTATAGTAACAGGAGTAAGGGGCAGTGTTAAGTCCGACACAGCCAAAAGTGACAGTGTTGTTGTAACCATGTCTTTGACGGGTCAACCTAGACCAGACTCCCAACCAAGCCGTAATCCTGATCTGACCCAGACCCTATCAGAAATAGAGCTTCTTGAGCAATCAGTTTATGAGCATTCAGAACAATCAGAAGACGACGAGTTAATCCAGTTCTCTTCCCCTGCCCCCATCAGGCGACGCGGCCCAAAGACGCGTTCACAGGGGCCAGCGACCCCTCCCATCTCCCAATACCCGCTTATACAGGCTAAAGCCCACGGCCCAAGGGTGTGCCCGCCCTATTCCTTTGGTGATATCCAAGCCTTAGTGGATAAACTTCCTGATTTAAATGAGGGAGGGAATGCATGGCTAGTGGATCTAGACAGATATGGTACAGGTCAGGACCTTGCCTTGGGAGATTTCAGAGCAATCATCACCAGATGTACCTCAAAATCGCAGGCGGAAGATTTAGAACAAAATGCAGGCACCCAGCAACTCCAGAATTCGGTTCCACTGACAGCCTCCCTCAGAACGTTAGGCCCGGCGCTTAGAAAACAATTCCCGCCTAAAGATCAAGGAGGCATACACAAATTTAAATGGGACGGGAAAATGAACCCCACCTCTTTCCTGAACAAAGCAGTAGATGATTGGGTTAACCACACAGGCCAACATCCAAGTAAAAAATCCACACATGGCATATGGTTAAGAAAGCTGTCCTCCGAGGGGTTCCAGACTCTGTGGCTCAGAAAATGGATGACAACCCTGATTTGGCTGATTGTGACTTTAATAAATGGAAAAAACACTTAATATTCAACCTTACAAAAGTCCAAAAGGCGGAGGACAAGGAGTCTGATAACTTAGAGGACCTTCAGAAACAACTACTGAGGGTTCAATTACAGGCTGCCAAAAAGACTGGGAGAAAAGGGGGATAAGACTAGGAAGCAAATGCTCGCCACTACTGCCCCACCTCCACCATCGCAGTTCAGTCCAACACCTGATTCTTACCCAATGCCACAATGGCAGCAGCCGCCACCCGCTCCTGCCCCATACCCAGCGCCCCAACAAAATATACCTCAGCAATATGCCCCGCAATTTATGGGTCAGCATAGAGGTGGTTTCAGGGGTCGCGGACAAGGGAGGTCTGCTAGAGGCCGTGGGGGACTCTCTGGACAGGATGTATGCTATAACTGTGGTCAGACTGGACACTGGGCCCGCAACTGCCCTCTGCCCCATAATCCTTCACGAATGGGCGAGGTTATTGCGCAAGACCTGCTCACACTCCTCCTGGATTTCCTGTAGTAGCACCTGCCCAGATGCCCGTGATGGGTTGGGAACACTGGGAGAATGGTCCTAGAGCATAGGACACCCCACAGAGAGACTCTGACAGTCAGGGAAACACAGCACATCCCCTACTGTCTATATCTGTTGATGGATCGACCATTTTTAGTCAACACTGGAGCCACTTGCTCTACGATCTGCAGTGTGCATCCATTTAAAACCTCCTCTCGTCACACCACAGTCATGGGCTTCTCTGGGGAACCACAAACTCTGCCGTATACCCTCCCACTGCTTAAAACCATTGGACATCAAACTGTGTTGCACAGCTTCGTTTGCTCTCCCACCGTTCCAGTGAACCTCCTGGGAAGGGATCTGCTTGTAAAACTGGGGGTCACCATTTTGTGTGGACCCACAGGACTAACAGCTCCCAGCCTTAGTCCGTGAGGCAGACACTTTGTCTACTTTTAAGAATAGGCTTAAAACATTTTTTTGATAGGGCCTATGGTTAAAATCTGATGTTAGCCTAAATCTGGACAAGTGGGAGAGTACAGGGAGGTGGAGTGTACAGTCGGTAAAGACGGCTCTCCCTTGCCCTGCCTCCAACATGCCTACATCTAAATAGGATAGATTATCCAGAGTTATCTCTGTAGTTATGATGCTATAGGCTTAGACTGCTGGAGGATACACTGACCACTTCTCACACTCTACTGCTTTCTTCTACAGTCTGCTCTTTAACTGTACTATTTTGTCCAATTTCAGCTGTTAACTTTATTTTCTCTGTAAGTTTTTTCATCCCCAGAAGATGCGACAATGATGTTCTGCTGAGCTGTGGTGGCCTCATGGAGGGGGCCATCGACTAGCACACTGCTGCTAACCACTTAAACATTCTCTCTCTCCTGATAATAACTTTTTGGTTTCCTTGACTTTTGATGTGCTAATACTAGTTTATCCGTTTAATTATAGATCCACTAGGATAAATACAATAAAGTTTATCTTTCACCAAATAGAATATTTACTAAGACATCACAATATAACTGTAGACACATTACTTGTCCGTGTGTGTGTGTGTGTGTGTGTGTGTGTGTGTGTGTGTGTGTGTGTGTGTGTGTGTGTGTGTGTGTGTGTGTGTGTGTGTGTGTGTCTGCTCTGTCTTCTCGATCCCCAGTGAGTCATGGAGGATGGCTGCTTATACTGAGCCAGGATTCTCTGGAGGTTTCTTCCTGTTAAAAGGGAGTTTTCCTCTCCACTGTCGCTTTATGCTTGCTTGGTATGAGGACTGCTGTATAGTCACTGACACCAGTCAGTGACTTGATGCAATTTGCTGGGTTCCTTATATAGGAAAAAATATTTCTGATTGGCTTAATGAACTGATCTGAATTTGAATTTTTATTATGTGAAGTGCCTTGAGACAACTCTTGTCGTGATTTGGCGCTATATAAATAAACTTGAATTGAATTGAATTGAATTTACTGATGGGTGTTGTCATCGAGACAGTGAACAAGGGCTAAAAGCCGCATGGGCTATCGTGGAACATGCACCTTCAGGTTGGCAAACAGTAAGAGCTGAAGAACTCGTGGGAATGCAGTCAGCACAAAGAGCAGAAGTAAAAGCAATCGTTGAAGCCCTAAGGTTAGGAACAGGACTTAGAATTAACATCTACAGTGATTCAGTGTATGCTGTAGGGGCGGTTCACGTAGAATTAAAACAATGGCTGCAAGCTGGATTTCTGACCACCAGTAACAAACCTATTAGGCATGAACAAGACATTAAAGATCTGGCAGAAGCTCTCTTACTCCCCTTAGAGGTAGCAGTAGTCAAATTTGTGTCTCAGGGAAATCAGGAGGCCGATAACGCAGCCAAACGGGCAGCAGGATACCTACCCATACACAACGTGGTGGTTGAGGTTCCACCTCCAAAGAAAGATCAGGATCCCAGAATTCGTGTGACGACAGAAACCCTAGGCGACTTACAAGAACAAGCGTCGCCACAGGAAAAAAGCCTATGGATGGCAAGAGGGGCGATGAAGACCCAAGGTATCTGGAGAGGTCCAGATGGGAGACCTATCCTACCCCCAGGTATTAGGCAAACAGCTATGGAAGAGGCCCACCGGGTGGGACATGTGGGACCGGCTCAAATGGTCAAAAATCTGGCTCATTGGTGGCATCCTCACATCGCAGATTTGGCAAAGTATTTGGTCAAAACATGTACAGAGTGTTGCCAGAACAAAACCCACCTTGAAACCTTTGCAAGGACAATTTCCAATCCCAACTTGTCCTGGAAATGAAGTAATCATAGATTACACAGACATGGTAAACAGGGAGAAGGGCTACAGGGATTTGCTGGTCTGCGTGGATGCCTACACTGGCTGGCCGGAAGCTTGGCGTGCCAGAAAGGAAGACAACAAAACTGTGATAAAATGTCTGATAAACCATTATATTCCACAGCATGGGTTTCCTGGGAAAATAAGGTCTGATAATGGTTCCCACGTCAAAAACAAAGATCTACAGGCAGTAGAAACAATGCTGGGTCTGAAACATAAGTTTGGGACAGTTTACCACCCACAGCCCAAGGGAAGGTGGAAAGAATGAACCAGACAATAAAAAACAAATTGGCTAAAATCTGTGCACAGACCAAAATGACTTGGATAGATGCCTTACCACTGGCTCTCATGTCCATTAGAAGTTCTGTTAACAAAACTACGGGATTTACTCCTTTTGAGTTGCAGACAGGGCGACCTTTTCCTGGGCCCAGTACCAAATTACCTCTGACTGACAATGACCGTGACGCCAAAAGCCTGGACTCCAGAACTTATTATAACCTGTTGCATAGCCTTGTCTCACAGTTCTCTCAGCAGGTGGGGACTCAACCTCATTCCACAGATACATCACCTTCGGTGCCAGGCGTCGAGTGGGTCCTGCTGAAGGTCACAAAACGAAAGTGGACGGAGCCCAGGTGGACCGGTCCCTACAAGGTGATCGAGAGGACCTCACATGCGGTCAGATTGGAGGGCAAAGGAGACGCTTGGTACCATTGGACCCAGTGCGCGGCCACGGACGAGCCAGGACGGACGATGTCGGAAATCCAGGAGGACCTCAGGGCCCAGGAAGAGAAGTAGCTGACCTCTGCAGGACGCGGTAGCGTGACAAGCTACCACCACATCCGGCAGGACGAGAGTCGTAACATCATCACCCCCTGCAGCTGCCTGGAGCCAGTGGAGGGACCTCGATAGGGGGAAGAAGAGAGCACCCTTCAGTTATTTTACAAGGGTTCTATTCAACACCCTTCAGTTATTTTACAAGGGTTTTATTTCACACCCTCCAGTTGTCTTACAAAATTGTATTCGACACCTTTAAATTCCGGAAAAGGGTGGCTTGCCACCTCCGGGTCGGGGGAGAGGTCCTACCTCAAGTGGAGGAGTTTAAGTATCTCGGGGTCTTGTTCACGAGTGAGGGTAGGAGGGATCGGGAGATCGACAGGCGGATTGGTTCGGCGTCTGCAGTGATGCGGACGCTGAGCCGATCTGTCGTGGGGAAGAGGGAGCTGAGCCAGAAAGCCAGGCTCTCGATTTACCGGTCGATCTACGTCCTAATCCTCACCTATGGTCATGAGCTTTGGGTAATGACCGAAAGAACGAGATCGCGGATACAAGCGGCCGAAATGAGTTTCCTCCGTAGGGTGGCCGGGCTCAGCCTTAGAGATAGGGTGAGGAGCTCGGACATTCGGGAGGGACTCGGAGTAGAACCGCTGCTCCTCCGGATCGAAAGGAGCCAGTTGAGGTGGTTTGGGCATCTGGTCAGGATGCCTCCTGGACGCCTCCCCGGGGAGGTGTTTCGGGCATGTCCTGCCGGCAGAAGGCCCCCGGGTCGACCCAGGACACGTTGGAGAGGTTACATCTCCAATCTGGTCCGGGAACGCCTTGGGGTCCTGCCGGAGGAGCTGGTGGACAAGGCCGGGGAGAGGACGGCCTGGAGCTCCCTAGTTGGGATGCTGCCCCCGCGACCCGGACCCGGATAAGCGGAGGAAGACGAGACGAGACGAGACGAGACCTTTAAATTCAATTTATAATTGTTTGATGTGATCTATACTGTTACTTCTCATGTACGTGCTTATAATTCTCACTCACTCATCCCCAAATGACCCACACACAATTTCTTGGCCCTACTACCCATATCCATTTACCCCGTCCTCCTTCATCAATTAACTCGTATTATTTCATAGATTATTGTTGTTGTTTTGTTGAAATTGATAAATTGTTGGGTTTTGTGGTAATGAATTAAGGATGATGATTGTGTTTGTTTTCTACATGTTATATCATTGTTGAACTCTTATTAGAGTTCAAAAGGGGGAATGTTAATAATAGTTACTACTAAATGAACACAAGAGAACATATAATCATTGGTAATGTGTATGATGAGAAACCTGACTCTGCAGTTCATCCAGATGTCCTGTTATCTGCTGCTCACCCCTCCTCTTGGGTGTTTTTCTGCACACAGCGTGAATAGGTTCCTGTTCTCTGTTGAGATAGTAGCCATCCTGTGTAATCATATCTCAAGGCTGCAAGTCTGCTGTTTAGAGGATTGTTCAAACTTAACCTTGTACACACATGTGACCCCTCCCTGCTTGAGTGAATAAATCTAGCCGTCTCAAACTGAGAAATCAGAACACTTCTGGCAGCTGCTGAAGCAAGTAGGCAAACCTTGCATGAGAGCTGTGTTCTCCCTCTTCAGCGGTGAATCTTATTTTGACTGGTTTTTTGACTCCAACATCAACTCAGAAGCAGACATCTTTTTCTCCAATCGCTCCGAACCTGTCTTGGTCTTTCAGGACCAACACTGGTTAAATTCTTCAACTCTCCCGCGCTGCTTCTTGGTCACTGTGAGTTTTTAACATAGCCGCAGTGTGCTGCACACAACGCAGCACGATGACATCATCGACTTGTACAGTACAGATGTGCTGAAAGGCGAGAATCTCAACTTTCAGCTAAAAAAAGACCACTCTAGCTATTTTAGTTTTTATTTTATGGCAGTTTACAGTTTAAACGGGATCTTACTAGCAGGGCACCTCCAGCGGCCTGCTGCCGCTCGGTTTTTCATGGGGTAAATAATAGCTCATTTCCCGATGCCAAAAAGAAAGGCGAATGGCGCAAGGCAGGACAACCTGCCGTGGTGAATGATCAATACTAATATCAATGTATTTCAGCAAAATTCTCGAAGACTCATTTTTATTTGATAGCATTTGGTTATCAGCCTTTCGGTTTTCCACTCTTAGCTTTTCATAAAAGCTCATTTGACAAAGAAAAAGCTAGCGGTTGGAAGTAGTTCTAAATACATGCAACGTAAAAAGCTAGCAAAAGACATTTGAAAGGATCATCATAGCACCATGCAAAACATACAGATTAGAAGTTAGTTAATCAATAAGTTGGGGGACAGGCGGGAAAAATACCAACTAAATAATAAAGACACTCATACCTGCATCTTTTCCTCATTTTTCCTCCTCTTATCTTCTTTTTTTTCTAAATTGGGCACCAGATGGCTTCGACCGTTTCTTCTCCATTATGTTTGTGAGTGGTGGTATGTCAAACGGTACCTGTATCCCTCCATCATCATTCTCCGAGATCCCTCCGCCCCCACCTGATGAAGGGCGCTATAGAGCGCACTATCCCACCCTGCATCCACAGAGGCGTGGCAGACACAAGGGGGCGCAATCAAATCACAATATAAACGCAAACAATGACTTTGTTGTGCTTTTATTACAGAAATATTATTATTATCATCACTATTATTATTAAGAACATGCGACTTCTATGTTTTGTTTATGTATTGGTTGATGTTAAAAAAACTTTTTTTTTAGAAAATAAAAAAAAAAGAAAAGGAAACTAAATGCTGACCCCTGCAGACTGCCGCCCTGTTCGGCCGCACATGTTGCACATATCAAGCTCCGCCCCTGGACGCGCCCCCTCCTTTGTGTTTTTTCCAGCGTCTGCTGCTGGTGTCTGCAGCTCCGCTGTCTCGGACAAACTAAACACTCCTCTCACTCAGCGCCGAGTTCACTCAGCTATTTTCTGACGTTGAAGCCCAGAAACTGAGATTCTAGCTGCTCAGCAATGTGTTCACGACTGAAAGAGAAAGTTTTCCAACTAATGTCCAGACAGAGCTGATATAACTCCAGGGAACAGCGACACGCTCAAACCAGCACGACTCTGTGCTGCTGTCGTTGTTATTTTTCCTCCCCGACACACAACAACGTGGTCAAGCTGCTCAGACATGTTCATCAGCACAAACCTATGTGAGCACCAGTGGCGGCTGGCCAGTAGAGGGCGATAGGGCGCCGCCCTCCCAGTTTTCCCCAGTGTTTATAATTTTTATTTAAAAAAATAAATAAATAAAACGAACAATAATCACATATTCTAAGTTAATTGTGTGTTTTGTAACAAAAACAAATCATATATATATATATATATATATATATATATATATATATATATACATATATATATATATATATATATATATATATATATATGTATATATTGGTCTCTGCCGGTCTCTGCCGAGCGGTGGAGGCTGTAGGCTGCTTTTGAATCGCCCAAACAGGACGGGACCAGCCGTCCAATTGCTGACAAGAAAATCAAAGGGTAGGAATGGGAATGTATCCAATCAGCGTCGACGTTGTTTCAGAAGCATGATGGGCGATAGAGCAACCGCCAAAGGTTTCGTTGGTGTTCGGTAGAACTCGGCAGAGTCATTTTTGGTCGTGACTCGTGACGCAGATGTAACATGGATGCCACCAGTGACTACAACCAGCATGGATACCGGATCTCAGCAGCCACTGAATTCAGTTCGGTCTCTTCTCCAGTATCCGTTCGAGAGGAGAACTTTGGTGGGAAAACTTAATGTCAAAGAGCTTGGACCAGATCAGCCCGACGTAAAGATAAGCCAGCAGGAGGAGGAGAGAGGTAAACTACACACAAGGCTTCTGGGAAGGCTTGGCTAGCTGGATGCAATCACGCTAATGCGTTATTTTGCTTTCCGTGTTTGTTATTCAAAACGACTGTGACAGATGAGGCATGGATTGAGTCAGGAGTTACGGACATGAAACATTTTTCTGAGAAGGTGAAGAAACATGAGTTATCCCGGGCACACATGGACAACACGGTGCCTATGCTAGGCAGAGCTAACATTGCCATGCAGCTAGAGACGAGGGACACAGGCTTGCAGTGAAGAAACACAATGAAGAAGTGGATCAGAACCGGCACATTTTGTCCAAGAGAGAGATGTCAACACAGTGTATGAGCACAAGGATGACCTCCTCAGATTTTTCCAGATGATCAGAGACTCGGATGACTTTGATCCAATCACTGAGAGAGAGGCAGGAGGCTTTGTGAGAATGCTGGAGGAGGAAGATTTCGGCTTTCTGCTGGCATTGTGTCACAAGATCATGCCACATGTGGACATGCTGTTCAACCAGCTGCAGAAGAGGAACATTGACTCTGTCTCCATCACAGGGGTCATCCAGAGCTTCACCAACAGTATGCAAAAGATCAGGTACATACTTGTTTATTTATTATTATTGTGATGAAATTCTCCAGTGTGTTAGTTTCACAAACAGTAATGTGGATGTGGACCATTTATGGTCATGTTATTTTATGTGCAATTTAATGCAGTATTTTTCAACCTTGGTCCGCAAGGCAGTGTGCCAATAGTCAGACACACGTGGATTAATCCCTTTGTCTAATAATGTAAGACAGGAAATAAAAGATCTGTGTTTAATTCAGGAAATAGTGAAGTTGTGCACAAAGCTCAGAAAGCACGTTTGTTTAAAAAAAATAGCACAGCCCCACCAAAAATATTTTTCACCAGCCGCCACTGGTGAGCACCTGTTGTCATCTAATGTTGTCATTATTATGATGAAGATGAACAAAACAACAGGAGTCTCCTCCTCAGCTCAGATCAACCCCATGATGCAGGTATCTGGCTGGAACAGGTGAGCATCACAGTAAACCAGTGGAGCAAACTGAGCTTTAAATATGTTGGTTTTATGCTCTTTTTCTGCTCCAAAGCATGAAAGTTAACAGGTGAGATGTTGCATTTTCATTTAAGATAAAATGATATTTTTATTTTGTTGTTGGCCCGTGAGAAAAGATTTAAAAGATTTAAAGATTTAAAAGATTTTAAAAATGCTGATTATACCACAAGAAATGAATACCACTGATGCCTTTTATTTAAAACTGCCTTGCTCGTGTGTAATTTGGTTATTCCACATTCAGTGTTAATGCAGAAATAAGTTTGTTTCCAATTTAAAGGTTCAAAATTGCATATATGTTGATAAAGAAAATGTGCAAATTTGCCGTCACTTTTTCAAAAAATATTAAGCTTGGCCCTCGACTCCGTCCCAGAGTTTCATTTTGGCCCCGTGTGAGTTTGAGTTTGACACCCCTGTCCTAGATCATATTTGTGCCTGTTCTACTGTCATTTTGAAGGATTATTATTTATGTGTTTTTACTACATTATGAGTAGAAATGCTTATAAAAACTCCCAATTAAACAAACAAGTGAAACTGGAAAAATTAGAATCTGGTGCAAAGTCAAATTTATTTCAGTCATTCAACTAGACAGAGAGACTATTTAAAGGCTCAGGAACCCTTTGCAGGTGTCTTCTATTTGTAATTATAAATTTTTGTTGATTTGGGGTTTGTTTCATATCACAAAGTGACATTTGAATAATTAAAATGCATTTTTTACTAAAAGCTTTAGTTTACAGTAATAACCATGTCTAATGTTTGATTCTCTGTCTCATAATTTTAATTAAAAGTTTTTACTTTGAGAGCACATTTTCCTGAACGATTAAAATGTGATTAATTTAGATTAATTAATTACAAAGCCTGTAATTAATTAAACATTTTAATCAAGTCCCAGCCCTAATTTATTTATATAAAAAGTGTCTAAATGTTTCTATTATACTCACTGATAAACAGCCTCCATGTGCCTGCATATTCTTGAGTAAAAACTGTAATAAGGTACCTGCTGCTGCAGCTAGCAGAACCCTTGTCGTGGTGGTGGTGGTGGTGGGGGGGGGGGGGGGGGTTGACATTAATCGTTTTTATTCTTTGTCTTCCTCGAACCTTAATGCAGCTCAAACAGCTGCATGCACCCCCACAAATTATACATAAAACAAGCATCTTGGCCGTGGGAGGTGTGCTGATACTTTTCTAAGCAATCTGCTTAACCATGGCGACATTAATAGCTAAAAACCTCGAAACATTTCTCAATTTTGTGCAGATTGATCAACCCTTTCAAACTCTGAGTATGAGGTACTTTTTAATTTACCATTAAAAAATGTGGTGTGCCAGGTGGCAGGTCCCTTTTTAAAATTTCTTCAGGAATTTTCTAGTTCAAATAATGATTGGCAAACGGCCAATTAATGCTAAAATTTTATGATTAATTTGATAACTGAAAATTCAAACAGCATTTTAAGTTTCCAGGCAAACATCATTAATAGTCTTTCATCAAGGTTAAAGAAACAAAGGTGCTGCTTGTAATTTATTTGTAACAAAACTTCACAAAATGAACATCTTATAATAGATGTGTTCAAATGTTTACTAAATATATTAAAGTATAAATAATTAAGAATAGATGTGCACCTGCTCAGGTTTGATAAAGCACATCTGACTTTATGGAGAAACTTATTTTAGGTGCTGACATCACTCAACCTGCAGAGAGGAAGATGTTGCTGCACAAAGAGTTAAACACATCTGCTCTGATAACTCCTCCCTTTACTTCCTGTTCAGATTTTAAAACCAAGGCAAGCAGCACAACCACAAAAGCAAATTAAAAAAAATAATTTATTGTAAAAGCTCAGATGATGATGCCCAAGATGACCCCCACAATAAAGTCTACTGGGCCTCCAGAGGACAAGGCAGTCCAGTCCGCCCCCGCATGCCCTCGCCAGGTGAAACTTCCACGACCCCGCCCTCCTGCGGTGAACGTCGTCCGCAGGGATCCACAGGCTGGACGGCCGGTGGATTCAATCCTCCTCCTCGGTCCCTGTGGCACACAAAACCCTCCGGCAGTCAAAGGTCCACAGCAACTCCCAACCACTGCCAGGCACTGCTCAAATACTTACTCGCAGGGGCAGAGTAACGCTGCCCGCCTGCCGTGTTGCGCTCCGTGCCTGGCTCTCCGGTCACGGATCTTGCTCTCCGCTGCTGCCCGTGCCACTGGTGAACCCCCTCCTCGGTCCAAGATCCCAACCGGACTCAGTGGCACCTGTACGCGCGCCGCACATGTGTGGAGGGAGGGACGCCCATCCTCCTCCGCACTCGGCCGCCGTCCATCGTCCAGGACCATACTCCGGGTGCTCCTCTGTTCCGGCGGGGGGGTGGGGGGGTGGGGTTCAGGCACATGCGTCCTCAAGACGCCATCCGGGGTGCGTCTCTGCCTCTAGCCGGCCCTGTCTGCCATCCTGTCTCTCTCTCTCTGTCTCTAGCTGGCCCTGTCTGTCATCCTGGCTCTCTGTCTCTTTTCTGGTGCACACGTCCCTTCCTTTAAAAAATCTGTCCTGCCTGCGTCTGTTCATTAATTGGCAGTCCAGGAAACACTCTGCCACAGGTGTAGATGATCAGGGTGATTACAGAATGAACACACAATGTTGCACCAAAAACTAAAAACACACCATCAATAAAAACATGCACATCAGAATAAGCAAAACACACAACCAATAAAAACGTGCGCATCAGAATAAAAACAAGTAAAACATGCAATACAAAATAAAACATTAGTGCAACATCACCACTCTGTGACACTACGACCTTCCGTTCCGGAGATATTCACCGTCAAAGTTTTCCCATAGAAACGAATGGGAGGCGGGTGACTGAAAAATTTCTAAGTGTCAGAGGCCAAATCCTTCACCCAGAAACCTCATCGGAGCATGTTACAGAGCATTTGGAGTCGAATGGTACCTACTTTGAATGACACATTTTCCAAACCTAATGTTCTTATCTCAACAGGTGGACTCTAGTCCTGCCCCAGAGTTACTGCAACCATTGTTTACAGTATCTCTGACTAGTACTAGGACCACTGGGGCAGTTAAGCCCCCACGCCACGTCAAGGCAGAGTCCTTGTGGGAGTTTTCTTGTTGGTATTTTGTTGTTTTTAGTTTTTTTTTATCTTTTTGTTTTTTCTTAACTTGTTTTTCTACATTAATGATGAAAAAACTCAAACAAAAAGTGCACCTACTTAGGGTGGATAAAAGGTAACAATAATAACAAAAAGCTAGTAAAAGGTAAGTTGGTTAGTAAACAAAAAGTGCACCTACTCAGGGTGGATAAAAGGTAAGCTAATAAACAAAAAGCGCACCTACTTAGGGTGGATAAAAGGTAACAATCATAACAAAAAAGATAGAAAAAGGTAAGTTGGTACTGTGTCCTTAGTTTGCTTGTAGCTGCTGCCTCTTGTGTGTGAAGGCCTTCAATGTCCTTACAGGCAGGGACTCTTTCTCGCATTCACGCAAGTAAGTTTGGTATGCCTGCTGGTGTGTAACCTGATGATCCAGATTGATGAGTGACAGTTCTTTGGCAGACCAGTGTATGTTTTTTGAGGCAGCCATGTACTTGATGGTTTGTGTGATCACCCCTGATGGTCCCTCCTCAGGATCAACCATTGTTAGTTGCTCCTGAGGAGCTTCTTCAACCTTGTCTTCTTCCACTCTGGGCTTTTTTGCTGGTGGCTTCTTTGGCGCTTCCGGCATCTTGTAGTTGATGTCCTCATGTAAGCGCCAAACAAGAAAGCCAGACCTTTGTGGAAGGCTGAAGCGGGACTGGATGTTGAGCTCCTGCAGTTTGCTTTGAGTCAGGGGCAGCTCTGAAATCAGGTCCTGGAGGGCATTGTTGTCCACATAGAGTCCGTTCTCTATGAAGCCAATGCAGGACAGGAAGACAAGGGTCTTTTTGCTGTTATCTCCAAGTAATGTCTTTGGCAGTCGGTTGAAACATGTTTCCAGCCAGGGCATTCCCTGCTCCCGGAACCTCTCCAGCTTACTGGGAAAGCAGAGTCCTCTGCGCTCAACATCATCCAGTATTCCATTGATTATGAGTGCCACATTGGCCTCTTTGGTTGCAGGAATGCCTGGTGTAGTAAGCTCGATATAGTGGCGTTGGTCCCAGAACAGACGCTCATTCCTTCCAACGAAGAAGCGAACATCTGGGACCCAACGCAACTTCAGTTCCTCTAGCCCCAGCTGGAAACATACCTTGGGGTCCTTCTTGGCCTGGGTGACAAGTCTACAACATTTTATATAGGTGACTGGGAAGGGTAGCTTTTCAGCTCTCAGTAGTTTTTCTATGAAGTGCTCTGCCGAGATGCATCATTTCGCCTTGTCTGGACACTCCTTGGCCTTTAGCTGTGCCAGAGAAGGTCCAAAGTAGTGGTAGATGTCACCCAAAAATGACAACCAGAGCTTGACCCCCACCACTGAATCAGCTGCCTGCAGTGATTTGGTCAGGGCAAAGACCGGCTTCACCCTCTCACTCTGGGTAGGGTCGGTGGTCCAGTTTGCCACTGGTGGTGGGCAGACATCAGGGGAGGCTGATGAGTGTGGACTCAGACCAAGGAAACCCCTGGCTCTGGTAAGGCTTTTGCAATCACTTGCTGAGGTCCCAAGAATACTGGTGATTTTATAATCTAGGTGTGACAGCGGATGGCCAAAAGTGATCTCTTCAAGGGCAAGCTCAACCTGGTATGCTTTCCAGGCTGGGTCAAATCCGCCCTTACCAGCAGCACTCTGAAAAGCTTCATTCAGCACTTCATTCAGCTCTGCCATGATGTTGTTTGTTGATCGCACTCATCAGTCCAAGGCTGTCACCTTCCCTATTGGTGAATGGAACCAGCATAGGGAAGGACTCCAGCAGGCTCCAGAGATTGGGCTAGCTGAAGAAGTTGTTTGCAGAGAGGACCATGGGGCAGTTGTCACCCTCAAGAAGGCGAACCTGCTCGATCCTGCAGGTGAGTTGTTTTACCATTTTGAGCTCCATGTCCTTGAAATGTGACATGTACTGATGTGCACTTGACATCATGGAGGACATCACGTTCTTATGAAGGAGGTCACAGACAGTGATGATGCCACTCACAGGATGTCGTGCAAATTTGTTGATGTGTGTGTGTGTGAGGGGATGCCGTGTACACCTGAACATAATTCAGGTTTCCACGCGTCTCCGGTCCACTCATCAGTACATGCAGCAAGGGCATCTTGATGTCCAAATGTCTTCCATACAAATTTGATTGGAAATTGGCACATTGGGACATAGAGAGAGCCGGGTACATGCTAACCCTGTTTCCACACACCTCCTGTAGACCCTCTCTTGCCCAAAGGATGTTAAGCCTGGGGTCGACACAGGGAAACAGGTTACAAGCAGCGTGGATGGACACACGCTTAATCCCTGCAGACCTTACCCACTCAGACAGGACAAGAGGTCTTGCACTCTTTTGTCCAAAAAGGGACAAAGTCAGTAGGACTGTTACAGAGGAACTGTCATGTGCCAGGGTGATAGCTCTGTCCAAAACACTTAGGATGAACTCCTGATCCTGTTCTAGGACATTAAACCTAGAGGGGTTGGACAGGCTATTTTTCTGTAGTGTGTCCCTTGACATATCAGTGACGCTCAGATCCCTGAGTTTGTCTGTGAAGGCTGACCTCAGCTTGTTGAGCAGCGCACATGCATCATATCGTGCCTTGGTCTCCAGCTTGTGCTGTGAGCAGTGTGTTCTCCATAATGTGGTACAACAGAGATGTAAAGAAATGCCCCATGTTCTGTCATGGCTAAGCAGTGGCCATATGTGTGTTTCCATGCTACCCTTTGACCATTGCTGGAGCTCTGCATTGCAACATGTTTTTTTATGTAATGGTACTGGTTTATTATCATTTTGGTGTTGAATGAAGGAAGAGCAAGGTAAGTGATCTGTGAGTTGATGGAACATGTGTTGTTCAGTTCCACAACCACCCCATCAAGGTCATAACCAGTGGTGATCTCTCTCTTTCAGTGTTTGTAAGTGGTGGTGAACACAGGCACCCTCACCTCTTTGTCAGAGAGGAAGTCCATAACTTCAAATTTTGCCTCAAAGGGCTCAAAAAGGTGAGTGTTATTATCCTCGCCCAGAGAAAGGAGACTGGCAATCTCTTCCATCTTTTGTGCGAGTAATGTAATGTTAGTGTTGAAATGTCTGTAGTGTAGTGTGTGTGTGTGTGTGTGTGTGTAGTGTTGAAAGAGGAGTATTTGGTAGTAAAAGTGGAAAAGAAGGAGCTCTGATCGTTTGCTGCTATCCCGGCGACTGTCTGAAGCAAAATGACTGTTTTATCAGTGTTTTTCCTTTTATACTATCATTTAAATGCATTTTAATATAATTTTTAAAAAATTCATTAAACATTATCTCTGGATAGGAAGCTCGTAGAAGCAACCACCCCCCCCCCCCCCCCCCCCCAAAAAAAAGTCGATAGCAGGCTTTCCAACGGTGGCATTCATTTTGTTGTACGCATTTCTTGTGCTGAGATGCACTCATTTCTTCATTTAAATTGAATTGCGTGTATCTCCGGAACGAAAGGTCATAGAAACTCGCGGACAAACTTAGCTTATTCAGAAGGGTGGAATTATGGCAGGCGGAGCTTAGTTTGGAGTCTCTACGACCTTCCGTTCTGGATGTGGCAATGTGGAGTAGCGCAGAATTTCTTTTCATATAAATTGGTAATAATTTTGGAAACCAGGGGAATTGTTTCTGGGAAAATTGGTTTGATTAATTTTTTATAATAGTTGGTGTCTAGTAATTGTCTTTTCCCTTCCCAAATATACTGCTCTCTGTCTAACATTACAATGGAGCAGCCCTTTTCCGCAGGTTTAATAATTATATTCCTGTTTTTGGTTAATTCGTCCAATGCTTGGTTCTCCTCCCTGCTTAAATTGGGTTTTGATCTTAAAATGTGAAATTGTTCATTAAAATAACTGAGGTCTCTATCAATTAACCTATTGACCTCAGGTGGTAGAGAGCCAGCAGGGGGCATCCACTGAGATTAAGACGTGAACGGCTTGCTCTGCTTTGTTTTGGTGGTGTTATCATCTTTGAAATGAACAGCCAGTTTTATCCTCCTGTGGTATTTTTGTAATTCATACCTAAGTTGGAGTCTCGTCTCCTCCTGTCTGGATTTGTTCCAGGATGGGATGAAGGTTAAACCTTTGGATAAAAGGGAACACTGCGCCTCTGAAAGTAAAAACAATTTTGACAGGTTACAGATATTGTTATTTACAATCCTTTGAAGCCCATCCTGCTGAAGCAGACTCACTGGGCCCTTTATTTTAAATACTCCCTCCAAAGGAGAAACAAACGGTTTGCAGTGAATTTGGTCCAGTGGACCTTGTCCTTTTTGACCCTAAATTTGCTCCGTTCCAAAGCAGGGATGCAGTATCTAAGGTTGAGGATGAAGCTGTTCTGATGTAGCAGCATCATCTGTTCCCTGCGAGGTAAGGCTGTAGAGAAGTTGATTGCAGGCACCAAAATCTCTGCATTGGGACATTTTTGTGCAGCACAGCGGAGAGCCGCCCTGATTTCAGTGATCAGAACTTTTTTGTCTGTGCCACAACGGTTATTGATACCAAAAGATAGAATCAGCTGTTTCACATCTGCCAAAACCACAGCCTTCTGGAATAGGTCAGCTACATGCTTCCATCTAGCACCTGGGAATGAATCTATCTGCAGATTCTGTGTGTAGAGCGGGTGGGTTTAGGCAGCTGCCGCAAGCTGTAGGGGAAGGCCAGTTGGCGTTGTGTGCTTCTCTCCATTTTGCTTAGTAGTGTTGTAGGTGGTGGCACCAAGATGTGGCCATTTCTGGGAGAGATTCCCCGCTGTGGTCTGGGGGTGTTGAGTGGCAGCAAGCTGAAGACCCTCCTTGCGGATCTGCGTGGCTGTGGTTCAGGAGGGGGGGCTGGATCGTCGGATTGGACGCCATCAGACAGGATTGTGATGTCATCAATGTCATTTGCAGCTTCAGCATCTGTCGGGTCTCTGTGTACCTGTGCCACAGTGGTGACTCGCAATGACGTCTCCGGCGTCACGTCCCCCTTCCTTGTAGCTCTCGGTGTCTCCTTGCACTGTGGGAGGGGTTCCGGTGCCGGTGGGGGGGCGGTTGTGGTTGGGGAAGTCACCCGTGTTGGAGGTTGTGGAGATGGTTTGGTCTCTGACGCTGCGGGCGACCATCCTGTGGCGATCGGCTCCGTCATGGTGGCCGTCGTGATCCAGTTCGGAGATGAAGGGATGGTGCGTTGGGCAGACATCACCTGGGCTGCCGGTGGGGGCGGGTTAGAGGTGTCCGGGGTCCTCCTGCGGTCTTTCGTGCCCTCCCGTCTGCAGGGTGGAGGTGCAGGTTCGTCCCTTGGGGCCGACCACAGGTAGGTTTGGATCTCGTGGAACGTTTCAGCTTGGAATCAATTACCCAGGTTCCGTCTGATCCACTTGGTCGCTGTTTCTAGCGGGGCTAAAAAGTCCCCGCTATAAGCTCTCAGAGTGTCTCTCTTTTCGCACTTCATCCTCATAATGTTGTTTGAGGATGGTTACTGTGTTATAATCCCATGATCTGGCATTTCCGTCGATCAGCGTGAGAGTTCTGCTGCTCGGGGCCACGGGTTTAATTACCGTTGCTAGGTGCGTTATGCGCTGAATTGCTGGCGGGTTTCTGTTAGTGTCTGATACATTTTTCAGATGTGTGGCTTTGAGTAGTCTGTGCAGAACTCTAACTTTAGCAGCAAAGTCCGGGTCATCAGATCTTTGTGTTTGGTTTTGATAATTGCCGTTGCGGGCTCGAGATGGTGCCCGACCCCGTGCGCCTCTTCCGTTCCGGTTCAGTCCTCTGGGTTGGAACTGGTGATTGTACCCGTCGTTGTGTTGATTAGGCGGTGGTCGCCATGCGTCCGTTGGTCTGGACCTGATCGCATCAGCGTAGGAGGGGTACCTTGGAGGCTGGTTTTGAGCAGGGCGCCATCGTCGGGGGGTATCCGGAGTTGTCTCGGAGGCCCCGGTGGTCAGGTTGTTGCTGATGTAATGATCTGTAGTTGTATTTTTATACACTGTAATTAGATCTAAGTATTATAATCAGAAGTGGTTGTTTTTATCATCAGGGAGTTTACTTAAACACTTTGTATTGACTGAGAGACAAGAAAAGAGAGAGTTGGGATCGTTTAAGAATCTTTAATTTCTATAATTATAAATTCTCACAATTTACCAGGACTATCTCTGTGATGGATGCATATGGATTTGGATGTTTCGTGTTGGTGTGTGTGTGTGTGTGTGTTGTTCAGAATCTCTAGGCTGACGTAGCGAATCTGGTTGTTATGACTAGGCTACCATGAGGCTTCAGAAGCTGATGACATGAGCCGCCATTTTGCCGTAACCACGTACCCTGTGGAGCCTCCCGTGTAGATCAGGAAATGCCAGGTCCTGGGACCCTCGGATGTACTGGAGCTGGTAGAACAGCGGTCGCAGCACTACAAAGCCCATCTGAGGATAGCTCCGGTAGTAGTCGCAGATCTTGGCGGGTTCAGCTCTTATTGTGAAGGAACCGCCGACTTGTTGTTCAAACGACAGAAGTTTCCAGCTTGACAGTTCTCAGCTTAAAATAGGAAAGTACAGCTGGCCAGCCTGTATGGAAATCCTTAGGACCTCCAAATGAACAGAGCTGAGGTTAACATGGAACTGAGTATAAAATGGCGTTGCCTTGTTTTATATCTCCCAGTTGTTTACAAATCTTAGTAAACCGGATTGGACAACTTAAGTAAAAGACCCAGATTCTGCCCTACCACAGACGAAAGTTCTGATTGGTTGAGAATAATGTGTCATGCGTTTCCATGGTAATGTAGATCAGTCTGTCTGGTGCAGCCCTGTTTATTCATTAAACACATAACTCATGACATCTTTATTTCACAGATCATTCACCTGATTATTAATGATCAACATATGCTCTGATTAGCTTATCACAAATAAAGTACTTTGATTAATTAATGGAAAGCGTTCTTCTTCTCTTCTTCTGTCTCTTCTCCTGGAATGTAAACATACTGAACCAAGCGTCCGACCTTGGCGATGTTACTGTGTGAAGGGGCAGCTGTTAAGGGCAGACAATTATAATATTCATAACGCTACACTGACGACGGTTAGGATTTTGTTTGCGGCGCCGTCCCGGCCTCCGGTGGCTAACCCGGGTCCAGCCCGTGTCGTCGTCCGGTTGGTCCCCGTACTCCCACATCCGTGCAGGGGCGTCTGGTCCGTTGGTTGTGTTGAAAAATCTATTATTTGGCTTTTGTTTATATATGCCTCACTAACTGTAGTAGGCTATCTGTGTAGCAGCAAAATAAAAAAAAAAACAATAACTGAGGCTCACAAAACGTTACTGGGAACTTTTTTTTAATAATAATGCCAAAAAAGGTAAAATAACATAACAGGACATAAACTATTTACAGAACAAGCTCTTAGTCGCGACGTTTCGACCCATGAATAGGTCTTCTACAGGCAAAGAGGTTGTGAGGAGCGCGTGCAGGTAGGTAGTTCTACCTGTAACCGAAATGAAATTCAAAATTGCGCTCGCAGGCGCTACAACAGTTAATGGGTATTGATTGGTTCCATCGGCAACTTGCGTCCTTATGAGTTTGAAAAGGGCTAATCAGAGGCATTGGGGGGGGGGGGGGGGGGGGGGTCGCCCTGGTGGTCGGCAGAAGAAGCTCAGTCCCGGTTGGCTCCCTCTAGTGGTAGACCATGTGTTGAACATACATGAATAGTTTGTTCTGTGTTTTGACAGGTCAGGTCACCGGTGAAGCCACACCCCCAGGCTGAACCAGCAGGCCTCCCCCAACCAGAGGTAAAATCACCTTAAAACATGTGAATAGTTACATAGAAGTGTGTAGAGAACATCACATGTAATTTGAGGCTCAGTGTTTCAAAGAGAAAGTCATACACCTTAGGTAAAGTATTTACATAATCTCATCCAGAGTTATTTTGATAGATTCAGTCTTACCAGTAGAATATTTCAAACTATGTTAGTAACATAGAACACCTTTTACTCTTTATTTTTTGTGTTACAAGAAGGGAAAATCCACCCAAAGGCTGGAGCTGAATCTCTAATTCTGTGAGGAAAGAGTCTAAACGGGGGAATCATCTTGGCTGAGGATAAGTAGGTGAGAGGAAAACAACCCAGAACGAACATAAAAATAAACCAAATCAGTTCTCACAAATCGGCCAGATGGAGGTCTGTCAAACTGGATTCATTTGTGGTCTTCTTGCCCCCTCTTGTGGCCAGACTGGGCGTTACATCTGGTTACTTTCCTCATGACAGTCACCAACATTGCTGTTGTTTAAATGCCTTTGAACTCCAAAAAAGGTAACAAAATGAGCTGATTTTAGTTTGTGTATTAATAAAAATCCATGTAGAAACATTTAAGAGTAGTTTTTTAAATGATTTGATCCTCAGAGTTAGGATTTTGTGAGGCAGGGGTTCAAAGTGATTTGGGTGTCAAAGGTCTTATGTTTAAGGTTAAAGTGTGGATTGGAGGGTTAGATTCCCTGGTTAGGGTTAGGGGTTATGTTTCCTGGTTAGGGTTAGAATAAAGGTATGGGTCAGGGGTTAAAACCCTGATTAGGAATATAGTCACCTGTTTAGGGTTAGGACTTTGGGGTGGGAAAGGTGATCCACTAATAAATTCCAGGAAGTTCTAGGAGTATCCTGTGAGAGGATGAGCCAGAGCAGACTAACTGCAAGGGGCCACTGGCAGGTTAGGGTTGGGTTAGGGTTAGGGGGGTCCTGCTGCCATAACCCTAACCCTCCCGTGCACAGACACCCTGCGTGTAGTCTGCAGGTTAGCCCACTATCTCTCATTAAGACCTCCAGGGATATGTGTTTGTAATCTCTTTATCCATATCTTTTCAGCTCTTTTCCTCTGAGAGACTGACCATCTCGGGTTGGATTCAAGGACCGAGGCAGTCAGTGCATCCCAACCATATTGAATAAAATGTGACCAAGGGGACGTGTGTCTCTTTCTTGTTGGTGATGTTATAGCGATGTTGTGTGAAGCGGGTTAGAAGTGTGTTTTCTGATTCTCCCACATATCTAGTTTTGCAGGTTTTGCATGTAATTAGATAGACACAGTTCTTGGATTTGTGTCCCGCTGTCGATGTGGTGAGGTACACTGCTTTGTTGGACTGGTTTTGAACCCAGCATACTTGTTTAAAAAATTCTCCGTGACCTTTGACCTTATGCTCCTTTAGGTGTTTAATTTGGGCTTTAACTAGGCGATCCTTCAAATGTGGGTTTCGTTTATAGGCCGCAATTATTCTGTAGTCTGATAACAATTTTGATTCAGATTGGAATTTGGTGAAATTGTTTTTCACATTGTAAATGAGCCGTCCGGCTGATTCGGAGTAGGTCATTATGATTGGGAGCATAGGTGATGTATTGGGGGGTCTGGACTCTAGAAAGGATGCTCTGCATACACATAAGAATGACCTTGAGTAACCCCTGTTTTGCAGGGCCAAGAATAATGTTTTGGTGGCCTGTTCGAAATCCTCCCGTTGAGTACAGATTCTGTGGAATCTGAGTAGCTGTGATTTGACCAGCCCCGCGTATGTGTGTTTAGGGTGGTGGCTGGACTTGAAGAGTAGTGCGTGTGTGTCTGTTGGCTTTAAGAACACTGTGGTGTCCAACTTGTGGGTGGTTATAAATTGTTGGCCCTTGAATGTAGTGGTATCCAGGAAATCCACTGACTGAGTGTTGGTTGTGGCTTTAAGCGTGATGGAAGGATTGTGGGTGTTAAGGGTTAGGAGAAATTGTGTAAAATCTTCTTCAGAGTGAGTCCAGACCGCCCAGATGTCATCCAGGTGCCTGTAATAGTGTAGTGGTTTTTTGGAGCATTTATTGACGGCCTATGTCTCCCACTGAGCCATGAAGATATTTGCGTAGGCTAGGGCAAATTTCTTACCCATGGCTGTACCTTTGATTTGGAGGTAATACTGGCTGTTAAATTCAAAATCATTACATCTCAAGTTGATATCCAGTAGTTGAAGTAGTTCTTTGTCAGGACGTTTGCTGTTTGGGTATTTCATCAGGATGTTCTTTACGGCTGTGATGCCTTCTGTGATGTTAATATTGGTGTAGAGACTGTCTACATCCATTGTAAATAAGATTGATTGATCGGGTAGGATTGTGGATTTAATTTTTTCTATAAAGTCATACTGTAACTGCTGCTGCTGTTTATTTCTTCATTTATTTATTTTCCCATTTGTAAGACACTGGGTTGGTTGTGGTTCCTGTAATATTATTTTGAAAGCTACATGTGCTGCTCTGCCAGCCACACCCTTAATTTGATAAATACAAGCCAGGTGTGAGGAACACACACAGCCTGGATGAAGTGCTGGCAAGCAGACAGCTAATGGACTGAAAACATTCAATTTTTTGCTAAAGAACTATCTAGTGAAAGGACTTAAAGAAGGACAGATGGATTCCCTTTGCGTTTTAAGCAAAACAGCCAGCGAGGTATTTATTTGTCTTTATTTTGTTACACATTATTGTATATGTTTTAATTGTACTATCTTGTATTTAGTTTCACGGTTTAAGGGAGGTCTAAGGAAAGGAGGACAGAAGAGGGTGGACGTCAAAGAAAGGACGTCCAATAAACCCGTAAAGAAATCACTTGCGTCTGTGTTGCTTGGAGGTAATCACACATACATATCCTTAATGTAACTGCTGTATAAAATTGACAAAGGGCTGAGATAATGGTCAATGAATTCAGCCGAGTGGTAGGTTTCACTGCCACAATCCGAGACTATCGGCCGTCCTGGGGGAATCTCGTATGGTTTGCTCCAGTTTTGAGGTTCCTTGTGAATTTTAGGCAGCAGATAGAACCTGCGGGCTCTCGGTTCGGTGGATCCTAATAAATAATTTCTTTGTTTGGCATCGATGAATTTCTTCTCATATAAATTGGTAATAATTTTGGAAACCAGGGGAATTGTTTCTGGGAAAATTGGTTTAATTTTTTATAATAGTTGGTGTCTAGTAATTGTCTTTTCCCTTCCCAAATATACTGCTCTCTGTCTAACATTACAATGGAGCAGCCCTTGTCCGCAGGTTTAATAATTATATTCCTGTTTTTGGTTTATTCGTCTAATGCTTGGTTCTCCTCCCTGCTTAAATTGGGTTTTGATCTTAAAATGTGAAATTGTTCATTAAAAATAACTGAGGTCTCTATCAATTAACCTATTCACCTCAGGTGGTAGAGAGCCAGCAGGGGGCGTCCACTGAGATTCAGACGTGAACGGCTTGCTCTGCTTTGTTTTGGTGGTGTTATCATCTTTGAAATGAACAGCCAGTTTTATCCTCCTGTGGTATTTTTGTAATTCATACCTAAGTTGGAGTCTCGTCTCCTCCTGTCTGGATTTGTTCCAGGATGGGATGAAGATTAAACCTTTGGATAAAAGGGAACACTGAGCCTCTGAAAGTAAAAACAATTTTGACAGGTTACAGATATTATTTACAATCCTTTGAAGCCCATCCTGCTGAAGCAGGCTCACTGGGCCCTTTATTTTAAATACTCCCTCCAAAGGAGAAACAAACGGTTTGCAGTGAATTTGGTCCAGTGGACCTTGTCCTTTTTTACCCTAAATTTGCTCTGTTCCAAAGCAGGGATGCAGTATCTAAGGTTGAGGATGAAGCTGTTCTGATGTAGCAGCATCATCTGTTCCCTGCGAGGTAAGGCTGTAGAGAAGTTGATTGCAGGCACCATAATCTCCGCATTGGGACATTTTTGTGCAGCACAGCGGAGAGCCGCCCTGATTTCAGTGATCAGACCTTTTTTGTCTGTGCCACAACGGTTATTGATACCAAAAGATAGAATCAGCTGTTTCACATCTGCCAAAACCACAGCCTTCTGGAATAGGTCAGCTACATGCTTCCATCTAGCACCTGGGAATGAATCTATCTGCAGATTCTGTGTGTAGTTGGTGTCAGATTTGCTCACGTTGGAATCTCCCACAATCACCCACTTCTGTTGTAAAGTTAGTGACCAGTCACGTGTTTTATTGAAACTGTTCTGGTGTCTGTAAGGCTTGTTTACCTGAGGGGGGGGGGGGGGGGGTATGGTCACAGTCTCTGACGTATCTGACGTGGAGCGGGTGGGTTTAGGCAGCTGCCGCAAGCTGTAGGGGAAGGCCAGTTGGCATTGAGTGCTTCTCTCCATTTTGCTTTGTAGTGTTGTAGGTGGTGGCACCAAGATGTGGCCATTTTTGGGAGAGATTCCCCGCTGTGGTCTGGGGGTGTTGAGTGGCAGCGAGCTGAAGACCCTCCTTGCGGATCTGCGTGGCTGTGGTTCAGGAGGGTGGGCTGGATCGTCGGATTGGACGCCATCAGACAGGATCGTGACGTCATCGATGTCATTTGCAGCTTCAGCATCTGTCGGGTCTCTGTGTACCTGTGCCACAGTGGTGACTTGCAATGACGTCTCCGGCGTCGCGTCCCCCTTCCTTGTAGCTCTTGGTGTCTCCTTGCGCTGTGGGAGGGGTTCCGGTGCCAGTGGGGGGGGGCGGTTGTGGTTGGAGATGTCACCCGTGTTGGAGGTTGTGGAGATGGTTTGGTCTCTGACGCTGCGGGCGACCATCCTGTGGCGATCGGCTCCGTCATGGTGGCCGTCATGATCCGGTTCGGAGATGAAGGGATGGTGCGTTGGGCAGACATCACCTGGGCTGCCGGTGTGGGCGGGTTGGAGTTGTCCGGCGTCCTCCTGCGGTCTTCCGTGTCCTCCTGTCTGCAGGGTGGAGGTGCAGGTTGGTCCCTTGGGGCCGACAATAGGTAGGTTTGGATCTCGTGGAACGTTTCAGCTTGGAATCGATTACCCAGGTTCCGTCTGATCCACTTGGTCGCTGTTTTTAGCAGGGCTAAAAAGTCCCCGCTATAAGCTCTCAGAGTGTCTTTCTCTGTTCGCACTTCATCCTCATAATGTTGTTTGAGGATGGTTACTGTGTTATAAGCCCATGATCTGGCATTTCCGTCGATCAGCGTGAGAGTTCTGCTGCTCGGGGCCGCGGGTTTAATTACCGTTGCTAGGTGCGTTGTTGTGCGCTGAATTGCTGGCGGGTTTCTTTTAGCGTCTGATACATTTTTCAGATGTGTGGCTTTGAGTAGTCTGTGCAGAACTCTAACTTTAGCAGCAAAGTCCGGGTCATCAGATCTTTGTGGTTTTTTTTGTTTTGTTTTTTGAACCGTGTCCTGTCTGGCTGTGAAGCAAGCAGAATTGATGTCTGAATGCTGGCAACAAGCCTTACAGATTTACTCTCAGGTGGAGCATTAAAGCGTCTGCTTTTAATGTCACGCCTGATACTTAAAACTTTATTGTTATTGTTTTTGAATGCTTTGTAATTCTGACCAGACACGGAGACAGAGGTGAAAGAGAAAGGAAAAGAAAAGGTGGGGACAGAGGAGGGGGGGAGGGGGTTCCACAAAAATAAACAACAATGAACAAGAGTCTGCTTCTAGACCTGCAGAAAAAGACAAAAAAAAAGCAAAAGGGCAAAAAAAGGGACACAACAACAATACAACAAGATCAAGCTATCACTGCGTCAACTTGATGAAGAAATATATAATCAACATTGCTTAACTGAACAATCACGATAATAAATCACAGTGCATTAAGTGCCCACCATAGTCTTAAGACCTGTGTTTAACGTGCCCAAACCCATACTTTTGAGACCATCATGTGAGCACCTGTGTGCGTACACGCGCTTGTTTATGTAAGGTTTCTCTATAGGAGCATCCAACCGAGTGTGAGGGACCACAGATCCGCCCCCAAAAGATGCGCAGGAGACGGGGGGAGCTCCAAGTCCCAGAGATCCAGGCGCTGCCCCAGAACACAGGAACCCGAAGGAGACTGCAACCAGGAAGGCCCCCGCCCCCCTCGAGAGGCACAGAGGATTGCCCCGGGGGGCCACAACCAGCAGCCGGCAGAGTCCCGGGAGACATCAGCAGCAAGCCCTCAGGCCCGGCCGCAGCTTCCCAACCCCTAGCCGGCCGAGCCAGGGACCCAGCGACCCGGGACCCAGGGGCGACCACCCCCGCCAGGGACCCAGCAGAGCCCAGGGACCTAGACCCCACCAGGCAGCCACCGGGATCTATCAGGCAGATGCCAAAATCTTAAACCCCCAGACCCGGTTGCCACGAACACTCAGGCAGACCAAGGCACAACCCCTCACACCAGGTGTGGCAGGGGGAGGGGGGACAAAGATCTATATCATCAAAAGAAGTTCCAGGAGAGGGGAGGAGTCAAAGGCCCCACCTGACATATACAGTCATACACAAACACAGTCACACACTCCCTCCATCATGCTCACACATACACATACAACCAAAGACTTACAAAAATGCACGCCGGACACCCACTCATGCTCCCCATACACACCCTATTCACTCTGGTCCCGGTACTGCTGCACATTGGGTACAACCATCACCGGTAACCAGAGTTTGACCCTTTCTGCTGGTGTGCTGATGAGCAGGCTCCCCCACCCAACGCTGAGCACAGCAACCCACCACCCCAGACCCCAACCAGACGGCCAGATCTCCCTCCTAGCCTCCAGCCCCAGGAAGCCAGGCAACAACAGAGGTGGCTAAGACCCCTAGTCTCCCTCCGCCTGCTCCAATATAGTGTTGTGTGATCATGAGGTGTATTCCATGGCTGTGGTGAGCGGGCAGTGTGGGCATCATTCGGCCTATGCCAGCTGATGCCACCGCACCACCCCACTTACACCCTCAGCCTTCGGTGTCTAAGTGCGGTTTAAAATTGGAAGTGAGCACCGGCACCTGGGAGGAGGCTGAGATATCCCCCTGCCAATTCCCGTTGAATGTGCTCACTCCCAAGGCCCTAAGTGTGTGTTTGTGTGGAATGTCGTCAGTGGAAGTGTATAAGGTGCAAATAAAATTGGGGGGCAGGTTGCCACAGGAATGCGGAAATGGGGTCCATACCCGCACTCCCTGACTTGCCCCCCACCCCCCCCCACCCCACCCCCCCACCCCAAGGTCCTACGTGTATGTTTGTGTGATGATGTGAGGGAGCAGTAGGAGAGAAACATGCGGGGATGGGGAAGAATGGCTGGTTGGGCTTAGCCCTCCAGGGAGCCAGCTCCCCTACTGGCCCCAATAGGCACCTCTGTTGTCAAAATGGCACCCAGGGCATGGAGACCCCAGCCCATCCTGCCAGGGCCCAAAGCAGCAGCATTACAGAGCCTCACGGAGTCCGAGGGCACCAACCCAGCCCCACCCCAGCAGAATATCTATGCCCACCCCTGCATTTGTACAACTTCCAGAATATATAAGACATGGGACATCCAGGTAAGGTTGGGTCCTCCCCCTCCTGGACCTCCCCCTCCCCTGTGATGGAACGGCAGAGGAGCAAGGTGGTATTCTAAAAAGCTATTCTTATCCATTCCAAATTGGGAGACTATTCTATTAAATGGGATGAAGTTCAATCCTTATATGTGTTCCAGGTATAGGATTCCTTTATTTTTCCGGTCCGGAAGGTTCATCATTTTATTTTGCAAAATATCCAGATTGTTCCAGATAGGTGTGCGTCTGCATGGTACTAGTGAAGACTCTGTCATTTTAAGATACTCCCACCATGCTGTCAGAGAGGTGCTGATACTAATATTTTTGAAGCCTTCATGTTTCCTTATGCTTGAGCTAATAAATGGTAAGTCTGAAACCTCTATCGTATTGCAAAGTGTCTGTTCTATATCTAACCAGGACTCACCTAGTGGGTTATCTTGCAACCATCTTGGTATATATTGCAGCCTGTTGGCTAAGAAATAATAATAAAAGTTGGGTAAATCCAGTCCTCCTCTGTCTTTGGTCTTCTGAAGCGTTTTTAAGCTAATTTGTGGAGGTTTATCTTGCCAAAGGAATTTGGTAATTGAGGAGTCCAGAGATTTAAACCAGTCAGCTGGTGGTTTGTTTGGGATCATCGAGAATAAGTAATTTATTCTGGGTAAGACCATCATTTTAATTGTAGCAACTCTCCCCATGAGTGATATTGGTAAGGATTTCCATCTTGCAAGATCATCTTCCACTTTCTTTAAAAGTGGGATGTAGTTTAGTTTGGTTAGATCTGCTAACTTGGGAGAGACATTAATTCCCAGGTATGTGATATTCCCTGACTCCAATTGTGTATTAAGCAAATTGACAAAAGAGAAATTAATTGGTAGAACTGTGGATTTTAACCAGTTATAGAGTAATCTGAAACTTGTGAAAAAGAGTTTATCAGTTCTATTGAATGGGAGAGATAGGATTGAGAATTCCGGAGAAAGAGTAAAACATCTGCATAAAGACTTATCTTATGTTCTATTTTCTTACACTTTATCCCTATAATACATGTTGTTTGCCTAATTGCTGCCGCTAGTGGTTCGATAAAGATAGCAAAAAGTGAGGGGGAGAGTGGGCATCCCTGCCTGGTCCCCCTCTGAAGACAGAAGCTAGCTGATGTTTGGTCGTTCATCCTGACACGTGCTGTTGGTGAACTGTATAATGTTTGTAGCCAGTTTATGAAGAAGTTCCCAAAACCAAATTTATGTAAAGTTGCAAATAAGAACTTCCAGTTAACTATCAAAAGCTTTTTCTGCATCTAGAGATAATATACTAGTTTCTATGTTTCTACTGTAAGAGAAATCTATCAAATTAAGTAATCTACGTGAGTTTGTGGACTGTCTACCCTTAATGAAACCAGTTTGGTCAGGGTGTATGATGAAGGGGGTTACCTTCTCTAATCTTTTGGCCAGGGCTTTACAAATTATTTTGAGATCAACATTAAGAAGAGAAATTGGGGGATAGCTGGTAGGAAATGCCGGGTCTTTGCCTGGTTTTAACAAGAGACTCATATTGGCTGAGTTCATGTTTGGCTGTAATCTGCCGCTCTCTTCGATTTCCCTCACCATTCTGAAAAATATTGGAGCCAGAATGATCCAGAATTCTTTGTAGAACTCTACTGGGAACCCGTCTGGACCTGGAGCTTTCCTATTCGTCATGGATTTAAGGGCTTCCTGGAGCTCCGCTGAGGTTAGTGGCGAGTCCAGGACTGTAACTTGGCTGTCTGATAATTTAGGAAGTGTTATCCTGTCAAGGAACTCATTGACCTCATTATCTCATGGGTTTATCTGTGGTGAGTACAACGTTTGGTAAAAGTCTCTGAAAGTGTTTATGCTTTCAGGGTCATAAACTATATTCCCGGTTGAGTCTTTAACAGAAGATATGGTAGTTTTCTCTTTATTTATTTTTAACTGGCTAGCCAAAAATTTACCTGATTTATTACTATGTTCAAAGTTTCTATTCGTAGTCTTTGTGCTAAAAATTGTGTCTTTTTGTCAATAATTCCATGAAGTTCTAATTTAGCTTTACGTAATTTGCTCATTGACTCTTCTTCTGTGGATGCCTCTAAAGACTTAATGATTTCTTCTAACTCCTGAATACATTTGTTTTCTGGTTTTTTCTTATGTGATGAGAAAGAGATTATTTTACCTCTCATCACTGCCTTTCCTGTCTCCCAGAGAACAGATGCTGATGTTCCAGTCAGTTCATTATGTTCTAAATATAAAGCCCACTCCTTTTAAAAAAATCTATAAAACCTTCATCTTTAAGCAGTGATGTATTAAACCTCCAGTTTTTGCTTGGTGGGATTTTTTTCTTATTTACCAGAGTTAATGAGACCGGAGCATGGTCGCTGACAGCTATGGGGTGTATCTCAGTGTCTGAAATGTCAGCCAACAATGAGCTGCTGACTAGAAAATAATCCAAATGTGAATGAGGGTGATGGACGTGTGAGAAAAAAGTATACTCTCTACGGTTAGGATGAAGAGATAGCCATGCATCACAAAGCCCATAATCACTCATGTACTGTTTAACTATGTTAGTGGATTGCCAATTGTGCTGAGTCCCAGCTGTACTGAGCCTGTCTGCTAAGGAATTCATCCAAAAATTAAAATCACCTCCAAGTATAAGTGGACAGTCCAAGTGTTCGGAGAGTACAGAGAAAAAATTATGAAAGAATGGAGGGTCATCAATATTTGGACAGTATATGCTGACAATACATAAGCTTTGGTTCTGTACAGATAATTTTAACATAAATCTACCCTCTGGATCAGAAACTGTGTCCAATACTGTGAAATTGATGTTTTTGTGTATTAAAATAGCTACACCTCTTTGCCTAGAGTTATAGCAGGCAGAGAACATGCTGGGAAACTCAGGTGTTTTAAGTTCATCTGCGGATGTGGCAGATCTATGAATATCTTGTAATAATATTACGTCTGCTTGCATTCTCTTTAGCTGATCAAAAATCTTTAATCTTTTCTCTATGGAGCAAGCTCCATGTACGTTCCATGAGACAAATCTTAGTGCACCCATAGATGTGTGTGTGAGTAGCTAAAATATGACGCCTTCATGTGAATAAGATGGAATAAGTATATAAATGTATAAAATAGTGTGTTAATAAATAACAGAAAAGTAAATAATAATAATAAAGATCCAACAGTGTTTGTGGTTGTATTATTTGATGCATAAATTATGATATTGTGCTGTGAATTTAATGTGTGTGTGTGTGTGTGTGTGTGTGTGTGTGTGTGTGTGTGTGTGTGTGTGTGTGTGTGTGTGTGTGTGTGTGTGTGTGTGTGTGTGTGTGTGTGTGTGTGTGTGTGTGTGTGTGTGTGTGTGTGTGTGTGTGTGTGTGTGTGTGTGTGTGTGTGTGTGTGTGTGTGTCGAGTCTGACGCAGTGTTGGAAAGTTGTGTGGTTGTGCCGTACAGGTGTAAAGGTACAGAAGCAGGTAAAAAGGAAGGGAAAGTACAGATACAGGTTAAAAAAGAAGAAAGAACTAAAAAAAAAGGTGGTACGGGTGTGAAGTGGTGATGAACAGGTGATCTTATCATCCAGAAAACGGATTTAGCAGCTGTTTAATCCTGACGTGATCAAACCCAGTGAATCCTGATCAGAATGATAAATGTCTGACGTCTGGACCTGGAGCTTTCCTATTCGTCATGGATTTAAGGGCTTCCTGGCTAATACAGCCAGTAAGTCACTCCTCGCTCCTTGTAAAGTTTATTGTCCACATAAAGCTTATCCACCGAGATGACAGCTCTCTTCCCATCCTGGATTAACTTTTTGCGCAGCGGAAAGAGGACCCGGCGCAGATCCAGAATTTCCTTCGGGAACTGATCGTTAACGCTGAAATCTTTCCCTTTGAGCTCTCTTCCGTGACTTTTAACAAGATCCTTCTGCTTAAAATGCTCAAATTTAGCCACGATGGGATGAGGTCTTCTGCTGTCTCCTCTTTTAGCTCCAAGGCGATGAAAGGTGATGTTTTTTTACCGTTTCTTCGGGTATCTTCATTTGGGTCTGGAGAAAGTTCTTGATTGTATGCTCGCAGTTCTCCACCCCTCCCGTGTGCTCCGGCAGGCCTGCGAACACCAGATTATCCCTCATGCTGCGAGCCTGAAGGTCCAAAACTGTCTCTTTTAGAGTTTTATTGTCCTGGGTGATCCGCGTCATTCCCTCTTCCAGGGAAGAAACGGACTCCCGCAGAGGCGCGTTCTCAGCAATGAGCCGCTCAACCTGTTCCTGGCTGAATTCCAGAGATGTTCGGAGGTTCTGAAACTCCTGGTGAAGAACCTCGAGCAGATGAAGTCGCCCCTCAAATCCCAGAAGCCGTTTATCAATAGAATCTAATAATTCTAATATGTCCTTCCGGGGAGATGAGGCCTCAGGCGAGTCCTGAGGACGGCTCCTCTTGATCCCAGGTGTTTCAGCCTCAGCTGCTGATTTCTTCAGACCCATAACGAAAAACTCAAAAGCTTCAATATAATTTAGTAAACTTTCTAAATTTCCTTCACTTACCTCCAGATTGAGTGAATTATACTTACCAGATTTTTTTTGCGTTGTCAGTAAATAAATTAGGCGAAAATGTGTCTTAATTGTTTTTGGATGTTTGTTAACAAGCTGCCATCAGCTTCAAACGCTGCCGTGTATCTGGTGATCGGCCGTCAGCGCATGCTCATCTGCCGTATCCCCCTCCGGGTCAGGGATGACCGCTACTTTGTGTTTGGTTTTGATAATTGCTGTTGCGGGCTCGAGATGGTGCCCGACCCCGTGCGCCTCTTCCATTCCGGTTCGGTGCTCTGGGTTGGAACCGGTGATAGTACCCGTCGTTTTGTTGATTAGGCGGTGGTCGCCATGCGTCCGTTGGTCTGGACCTGACCGCATCAGCGTAGGAGGGGTACCTTGGAGGCTGATTTTGAGCAGGGCACCGTTGTTGGGGGTATCCGGAGTTGTCTCGGAGGCCCCGGTGGTCAGGTTGTTGCTGACGACGGTTAGGATTTTGTTTGTGGCGCCGTCCTGGCCTCCGGTGGCTAACCCGGGTCCAGCCCGTGTCGTCGTCCGGTTGGTCCCCATACTCCCACATCCGTGCAGGGGCGTCTGGTCCGTTGGTTGGGTTGAAAAATCTATTATTTGGCTTTTGTTTATATTTTCCTCACTATATTCCTCACTAACTGTAGTAGGCTATCTGTGTAGCAGCAAAATTCAAAAACCTTAACTCAAATCAAATCAAATCAACTTTATTTATATAGCACTTTTCATACAAAAAATGCAACTCAAAGTGCTTTACAGATTAAAATGGCCCCATAGATCCCACATTCCCATCCCAGCCCCCCTCCCCAAGTATAAAACAATTAAAAATTACAGTTCCCCTCCCGCACCCAACTTCCAAAGTGGACATACAATCACCCGCACACTCGTCCATGCACACACACACACACACACACACACACACACATACACACTCGTGAACACCAGAGGAAACAACTGAGGCTCACAAAACGTTTACTGGGAACTTTTTTTTAATAATAATCCCAAAAAAATGTAAAATAACATAACAGGGTTAGGAGTTAAAGAAAAAGTCCCAGTCGCCTACGACTGGGACACTTTGTGCACAGACTCTCCTGCATTTAGTCCACTGGTGCAGATCTATCCCTCATTTAAACCTGTGGGAACAAGTGTATCCAATCTGCAGATCCAGAGCCTTTCAGCTCTTTTCCGTTGTTTTGTGGACCAGTTTGGATCTGACTGTAGGATCGTGGCTGTGAGGGCTTGCCAGCCATGCTCAATAAAGTGTTTAACTACTGGTCGCTGTGTGTTATGGCTTTTTGTAATATTGTGTCTGTGTTGTGTGAAGAATGTTAAAATGCTATTTCCTGTTTCTCCCACATATCTCATTTTACAGATTTTGCACTGAATTAAATAAACACAGTTTTTGATTTTAGGGTTACCTGCTTGTTTGATGGGATGAATGGTTTTGTTAAACCTATTTTGTATCCAGCGCATTTGGTTAAAAAAATCACTTTGACCTTTGACCTTAGGTTGTTGTAGGGGTCTCAGCTTGGCCTGAACCAGGAGATCTTTTAGGTTTTGGTTCCGTCTGTAGGCCGCAATTACCTTGTGATTTTGCAGTAATTTAGTATCTGATTGCAATTTAGAAAATTTTTGTTTAACTTTATGAATTAGTTTTCCTGCTGAGGGAGAATAAGTGGTGACCAAAGGCAATAATGGTGATGTGTCCTTGGGTCTGGACTCCAAGAAGGAAGCTTTACATGTTTTCAAAAATGATCTAGAATATCCTCTTAAGGATAGTGCTGAAAACAGCATCCGAGTACTAGCTTCCTTGAAGTCGCTTTCCTGAGTGCAGATTCTGTGGAAGCGAAGAAGCTGGGATTTAATAAGACCCGCATATGTGTGCTTAGGATGGTGACTGGTTTTAAAAAGCAGCGCGTGTGTGTCCGTGGGTTTAAAATAGACCTTTATGTCCAGTTTGTGTGTGGAGCTGAAATTTGGGCCTTTAAAGGTTGTGGTATCTAAAAAAATCTACTGTTTTCGCATTGGTGGATGATTTCAGCTTCATGGATGGATTGTGTGTATTCAGCGTGTGTAGAAATAGCTGAAAATCTTCCTCCGAGTGAGTCCAGACACCCCAGATGTCATCCAGATATCTGTAATAATAATGGAGTGGTTTTTTCATACATTTATTTAATGCCTCAGTCTCCCATTGTGCCATGAAGATATTTGCTGGAGCAAATTTCTCCCCCATAGCTGTTCCCTTAATTTGCAGATAGAACTGGCCATCAAATTCAAAATCATTCCTTCTCAGATTAATTTGTAATAGCTGAAGTAGCTCCTTGTCTGGCCTTTTGCTGTTGGGGTGTTTAAGGAGAATTTGTTTGACTGCATTAATGCCTTCGGTTATGTCAATATTTGTATATAAGCTGTCTATATCCATGGTGAATAGGATGGAGTTGTCTGGCAGGATGATTTGTTTTATCTTGTTTATAAAGTCATACGTGTCCTTGATGTAACTGTCATGTGTTATTGATAGGGGATTTAAATAGTGATTGATGAATTCTGCTGTTTATGTTTCGCTATTACAGTCAGATACGATGGGTCTACCCGGTGGGATCTCATGGGGTTTACTCCATTTTGCTGGTTCCTTGTGGATCTTTGGTAACAAATAGAACCTTCTGGCTCTTGGTTGCCGAAGATCCTTTAAGATATCTGCGCTGTTTTGCATTAATAAACTTTTTCTCATACAAAGAGTCAATGATTTTAGTCACCATGGGGATGGTCTCCGGATAAATGGGTTTGTCTAGTCTATTGTAATAGGTGGTGTCTAGCAGTTGTCTTTTACCTTCCCAGAGATATTGTGCCCTGTCCATGATTACAATAGAGCTCCCCTTATCAGCCGGCTTGATGATAATGTTCTTGCTGCCTGTTAGTTCCTTGAGTGCTTTGGTTTAGTTAATACTTAAGTTAGGTTTGGATTTATTCATGTAAAATGTTTTGTTAAAATAACCAAGATCCTCATCCACAAGTGAGTTAAATTTCTGGCGGCAAAGTACCAGCAGGGGGCGCCCATTCTGATTCTGGCATGAAAGGTTTTGCTTTACCTGTTTTAGCGTTACCATCTTCCTTAAAATGAACCGCTAGTTTGATTCTCCTGTGATATTTTTGTAAGTCATGTCTGATCTGAAGCATTGTGTCATTATTTTTAGCTTTGCTGTGAGAGGGATGAAGGTTAAACCCCTGTTTAACAAAGAAGGCTGTGCATCAGACAGTGCAAAAGTTCTGGACAAGTTACAAACATTGTTATTAACAATGGTTCTATGCCCTTCTTGTCCTGGTAGGCTATCAGGGCTGCCTATTTTAACCAGGCAGACCAGTGGTCCAACATTCTGGCAGCCGTGAATCTGGTCCAATGGACCTTGTCTGGTTTAACCCTGAAAAAGGCAGCGTCCTGGGCAGGGATAACCCTGTTGAGCTGAGAAATATGCATATTAAGATGTGTGAGCATGGCTTGCTCCCTGTGTGATAAGGAGGGAGAAAAGTTCACCACAGGAACAAAGATCTCAGCATTAGGAAATTTAAGTTTTGCTACTTTAATGGCAGTTTGCATTTCCTTAACCAGCACCCTTTTGTCCTTCTGTGTTCTGTTGTTAATACCAAATGAGAGGATCAGTCTCTCTACCTGCTCTATTCGTCCAGATTTGAGGAACAGGCTGGTCACGTCTCCACTTGGATCCAGGAAAACTGTCCACCTGGATGTTGTTGCTACTGCCACTTGTCACAGGTAGGTGTGCAACATTCGAGTCCCCCAGAACCACATATTTTGCTCTCAGGTTAAGCGACCAGTCTCGTGATTTTTTACCAGTGTTTGTGTGTCTGGTTGTGGCATTTACCTGAGATGAAGGTGATTCACCAGTCCCGGTGGGGGTGGTGGCGGTGGCTACGGTGAGCGGTGGGTGAGTCATTTGCTGGAAGGAAAGCTGCCTCTGTGTGCTCTTTTCCATCCAGCGACAGAGGGCGATCGACGTAGGCTCCAGCAGTGGTGGAGCAGAAGCAGCAGATAGTGGGTGTGTGAGCAGCATTGCTTCATAGGCCAGGATGTCATCTATGATGGACTGTTCCTCTGCTGTCACGCTGCTGGGTCGAGGCGGAGACTCCATCACGACTGAAGGGGAGGATCCTGTTGTCCTCTGAGTATGCGTTTCCTCCTGGCTGGATGATTTCCGCTGCCTTTGGGGAAGAGCCGGCACCTGTGGAGTGCTGCGTGCCTGAGGTGATGGTGTGGGTGGTGTTGCTACAGCTGGAAGAAGGGGGCGGCTGCTGTGCTCTTCTTCGTTGGATGCTGTAGGTCAGTGGTTCCTAATCTGGGGGTCCCGACCCCCACAAGGGGGCGCCAAAGCCTCTCAGTGGGTCGCCAGGACCTCTCCACTTTAAGGGGTTAAAACTTCATTTATTACTTGTTTATAGCCTACATTTTGCTCATATTTTTTTCATGAGTGAAAAGTTTACTGATATTAAGACAGGAAATAATTAGTACAGAAAAAGTAACACTTTTAAGAACATTTTGCTCAGCTCACTGTTTTATTTTCAAGTGTCAAAAGTTCATTAAAGATAGGACTGGTTGATTAGTCACAGCCTTTACAGTAAATAATCTAGTATAAACGGTAATATACACATTTAAGTACATTTAGCTCAGTGTATTTTTTATGTGTCAAACGTTTATTGAAAGGAATGATTGATTTATCAGTGTTTACAAGAAACAATGTGTTCAGAAAAGTAATACAAACTGTCAAGCACATTATGCTCTGTTTGGTTTTGTTATGACTTTGTTCTGTACTGGAGCCTACTATTACTGTTATCTATTGAATCAAAGCATATTAAAATGTGCTTGAACAATTTTATCATTTCTTAATGTTTGTACTGGAAGAGAGAATGGGAGGGGGTCGTCAAAAATTTTACTTGAAAAAACGGGGTCCCTTGGGAAAAAGGTTGGGAACCACTGCTGTAGGTGACCAGTCCCCTCTGGATGGTTCCGTCATCGTTGCAACTGTTGTCATGTGGGGTGATGGTGGAGGAGAAGGTGGGGAGGCTGGAAGAGGAGATTGTGATCTCAAGGAGCTCCTGGGAGCGTAGGGGGAGGATGCATAAACAGAAAATTCATCCTCCCTCTGCTCGCTGTGTTGTTGGGAGTGCGGAGGGGGCGTGGTCTGCGTGGAGGACCCAAGAACTGCAGGTGTGCCTTCATCAGATCCACGATTTTCAGATGAGGGAGTTGCTGGTTCTTGTGGGCCCTTTTTCTCATCCGTCATCAGGAAGACCTGTACCTCTTCCACCGATTCTGGTCTGAACCGTCTCCCCAAATTCCTTCTGGCCCATTTGGTGGCCATTTCTAATGGAGCCGGTAGGTTTCCCCCAAGATCTTGCAAAGTGCATTTTTCTGTCTCCATCTGATCTTGGTAGTGTTGTTCAAGGATCAGCATGGTGGTATAGGCCCACGATCTCACATTTCCATCTATCAATGTGGAAGTTCTAGTGGATGGGGCCGCGGGTTGAATAATCGTGGCCAAGTACGCAGTTATATTTTGGATACCAGGTGGATTATTGTCCTTGTCCGACACATTTTCAAATGATGTGCCGCTTTAAGAAGTCTGTGCATGGTTCTGACCTTTATTGTGAAGTCTGGGTCACCAGAACTTTGTGGTGCCTCTGACCGGTTTCGGGTCTGTGCGCTCTGCTGCGCGTACTGTCCCTGTGGGGGTAGCTGAGCGCGTGTCTGTCGGTTCCAACCTCGGGGTCCTTGGTTCTGGTACCGCTTATTGAAGCCCCTACTGCGGCTCCTGGAGGGTTGAAATGGATGCTGGGGTAAAGGGGACCGTACCTGGCGGCTGACGCGTAAGACTTGCGTCTCTGGGGGTACCGCTGGGGGTACTGTGACTGCCAGCTGCGGTCCTATTGATAGCGTGGCTGTTGCTGCTGGGGAGAGCGGCGCCGCTGGAAACGTCCTCTTTTCTGCTGGTTCCACTGTGTTAGGTATTTTTATAATTGTACCTTTTTGAGGCCTAAAAGATGCCCATTTCATGAATCTGTGTTTGCCAACTGTGGCTGTTTATGAAAGGTTGAGCAGAGAAGCTTGTTTGCAGTCAAGGATGTTGAGTGTGGACTTCCAGGATGTTGATTGTAGATTTCCAAGGAAACCTCTGTACCTCTGTAACCTGAGATGACCCTCCTTCTCCATCCTTTGTGAATAAAGCCCCTGACGAACTGGGAGCACATGGGAGTGACGGGGGAAAAGCCTCGGAGGTGGTTTTTCCCTGCGTTAACTCTCCATTATTTTGGGCACTCAGGGTGAAATGTCTCCCTTATTGTCATGTGTGTTATTTCAGGTTCCAGGGTTATGGAGATTAAACATTACCCCACATGTAATTACTTAACATTTTGGTGGAGATGCTGGGGATGCAGAGCTGGTGACCTGAAGGCTTCCCCAGGAGCAGAGGGGGCCTGGTTAGCTCCATGGAGGGGTTTCTGCGCCCAGTTCTCGCATGACGATTCATGGACCTTACAAATAATCTCTCTCTCTCTCTCTCTCTCTGTGTCGTCCTTTAAGGTAATGTGGGATAAATCTAAAATTACCTATCACACTGAACGTCCCGTCTCCTTCCACCTCGGTAGCGAACCTGTGTCCAGCCCGACTCCTCATTCCGGAGATGTCCAGTAGTTAAAAAACAGGTGCTAAACTAACTGTGTAGTTAACTATCTAAAAAAAAAACAAGTGGAATGAAATGAAAGAACTGAAAAACTGTGGCTTAAAATTTTGGCAACTGGCCATTTATTGAACAAATGTGAAAAAGTTAACTGGAACAAAGAAACAAAATATTTGCAAAAAACAAGCTCAATGCAACGTTTTGACTCCTCAATGAGTCTTCATCAGGCTAAAAGCTTGTAAAAGCGCATAAAACCTTCTCTTGTCTTCGAAGTTCGGTCCAGAATGGCTGTCCCATTCTGTTTCTGACCGGTTCCTTCTAGCGCACACCAGTTAACAATCCTCAATTGGCTCTATAGCACCTGTACTTGTGTCCAATCAAATTGAACCAATCCAGAGCACCATGGGAGTGTCATGAACTCCTCCTCTTAACCTCCTCTGCGGGTCTGGCTGGCACTGCACTCCAGTTCCCAGCATCCCTGTCACCGACGCTTCCCGGTGACGTCATCCCGCTGAGCCTATTTAAGGACCTGTCACAGCTGAGCCGGCACTCAGTTATCATCTCACGATAGACGCCAACCTATTCTAAATGACTAAACCTAATCTGCCAACTCTAAAGACCATCCGGGAAGAGAACTTCCCACACTGTAAACAGTCACGACCAAATACCAGTCTCTCCGCGCCTGGGTCTCCAAGCCACACTCCAGCTCAGCCGATCGTACCTGACAGGGAGTGGTAGGATAATATTTAAAGTTCCGGTCCATACTCCCCCTAGTGTCCAAGAGAGCACCTGGCACCTTTCACTAACAAAGATTATATTTACAACATGTTATGACCATAAAAAAATATACACACAATGTATATAACACTTTGCATTCATGTGTTATGTGAAAACAGACCTTCTGTGGGGCATGATTTAGAAGAAATTCAACTTCCAAGACATAAGATTCCACACACTGGCTGTATTCTATCTAAATGACCCATTTCCCTGCTGCATTTCTGATACCCTCTTGCCCTCTAGTGGGCAAAACTGCGAATTACATGAGTCGTCTGTAGCTGATTAGAAAATGAATTTTAGGTGTGCCCTTTTAATCTGAATAATCCAACATCTGTGTGGGATTTAAGAACTGTCAACCTGGGGTTGAGATTTGCTGGCTAGAAGAGGCAATTGATGGTTAGATTAAAAGAAATTTGTGTCAGATATTCCGGTTTTTAGTGTCCAATATTGGTTAGGGTTAGAACAATTTACCCCACTGGTTAGGAGTATGGGTTAGGTTAAAGAACCCAATTTACTCCACAGGTTAGGGTTAGAATAGGGGTTGGGTGTAAAGGAGGGTTTGGTTATTGGTTAAAGCTAGCTCTTTCCAGGTGAGGTGGCTATCAATATGGTGTATCTGTTAGAATACAGGTAGAGGCTAGATGCATCCTTTGCTGTAGATCCAAATCTTCAATCTTGGTTGATGGTAATCGTTAACAGCATTGACAACAGTCTGAAACAGTAAACATAATTATTAAGATAAGAGACAATTCCAGTGACAGCAAATTATCTTACAGAATATAAATTATCCAGTATACCAGCCCTCCGTACTGAACTAACCATATGTCACATATGTCTTAAAATGAATTACTAATGATCCTTCTCATTCAATACAGAAAGGGGGAATGAGGCAAAACACATTTATCTTAATTAACCAACTTACAATCTAACAGAGAAATTCAAACAATAGCACCCTCTTGTGGCTATCTAAGATCTCCATAACTCACTCGTGTGACACTGTCAGCCTTTACTCACTAGAGCAATTATAAGGTGGAACTAGAAATGAAATATAACAAAATAACTCCTCATGTCATTAACATCAAGGCTAAACAACTTTAAATATTTTTTATAAAAGGAAAGAAACGTGTTGGACATAAACACTTCAGTAATTCAATACTCAACTAATATTCCATAATTAAACGGAGGAACTTAATAATGCAGTCTTAAACATGAAGTAAAGTGACTCACATTCTTGCATTAACATAATGCTGTCAACATCAACATGACTTGCAGGAGAATGAAGGAGCGCTTGTCTCACCAGTGTTGCCAGATCCAAAATCCCACAATATCGTACAGAGAGGTCGAAATTATCGTTTTTCTGTACAAATTATTGTACATTTTATATTTGATAATAACATTCTATAAACGATTTCTAACTCCAATATAATGTAACACCAAACTTTCAGTGATTTCAAAATGCTCTAAAATGGAAAATTGCTGTTTCCACTGGGTCATTCCACTTTAGATCAACAGTATACAACCCCACAGTGATACCATATCAATATCAAGTCATTCTCATGGTGCTTTCCAAAATAAAGGCCTTTTTAAATTGCCCATATACGACCAAACTTTCAGTGATTTCAAAATGCTCTAAAATGGAAAATTGCTGTTTCCACTGGATCACTCCACTTTAGATCAACCCCACAGTGGTACCATATAAATATCAAGTCATTCTGATGGTGCTTTCCAAAATAATGTCCTTTTTAAATTGCCCATATACGACCAAACTCAGTGATTTCAAAATGCTCTAAAATGGAAAATTGCTGTTTCCACTGGGTCATTCCACTTTAGATTAACAGTATACAACCCCACAGTGATACCATATCAATATCAAGTCATTCTGATGGTGCTTTCCAAAATAAAGGCCTTTTTAAATTGCCCATATACAACATTTGAAATCGTTAAAGGTAGGTCAATTGTGGCCCATTTAAAAAGTTGATTTAATTCTATTAGAAACAAAATCTTTAGCATTTTCCCTAATGCGATTTCTTCTTCCTCAGTAAGTGAGGCAACTTCAGAGGTGACTGTAGAACCTCATCTGTGCTTGAACCGTTTTGATCCAGTTGAGCTTTCAGAGTTATCAAAAATATTAGCTTCATCTAAACCTTCAACTTGCATTTTGGATCACCTCCCAACCAAATTATTTAAAGATGCATTTCCTTTGGTTACTGCCCCCATTCTAGATACAATAAATATATCTTTAGTAAATGGGTATGTACCACAAGATTTTAAGGTTTCTGTAATCAAACCTTCACTTAAGAAGACTTCTCTGGATCCAGATGACCCAATGAATTATAGACCAATATCTAACCTTCCATTTTTATTCAAAGTCCTGGAGAAAATAGTGGCCATCCAAGTATGTCAGCATTTAAACACTAATGCTCTGTTTGAGGAATTTCAGTCTGGTTTTAGAGAGTATCACAGCACTGAAACTGCATTAGTGAGCGTTACAAATGATATTCTCATGGCCTCAGATAAGAATCTTGTGTCTGTTCTAGTCTTGTTAGATCTCAGTGCTGCCTTTGACACAGTTGATCACAATGTTCTTTTAGAAAGACTTGAACATGTTGTAGGGATCAAAGGAAAAGAGTTAGGCTGGTTTAAATCCTACCTGTCAAACAGATTTCATTTTGTAAATGTACATGACAAATCGTCTTCATACTCCAGGGTTACTTGCGGAGTACCACAGGGTTCAGTGCTTGGACCAATTCTTTTTACTATATATATGCTCCCAATTGGTAAAATCATTAGACAGCATGGGATAAACTTCCACTGTTATGCTGACGATACTCAGCTATATTTATCCATTAACCCTGATGAACCTAATCGGTTGGGTACATTACAGGCTTGTCTTGAGGACAAAAAATTGGATGACTCTAAACTTTTTGCTTTTAAATCAAGACAAGACAGAAGTTCTCATCTTTGGACCAGAAATCCAGAAAAGGAAATTGCTTAGCCAATCGTCTGACCTTAATGGCATTACATTAATCTCCGCGAACAAAGCAAGGAACCTTGGTGTTATCTTTGACCAGGACATGTCATTCAAATCCCAGGTTTCACAAGTTTGTAGGATTTCTTTTTTCCACCTTCGGAATATTGCTAAGATTAGAAGCATACTTTCCAGGAGTGATGCTGAAAAACTAGTTCATGCATTTATTACATCAAGACTGGATTACTGTAATTCATTACTCTCAGGAAGTCCACAAAATGTAGTTAAAAGTCTTCAGCTTGTCCAAAATGCTGCAGCTAGAGTTCTGATGAGAATTAAAAGAGAGATCATATCTCTCCTGTCTTAGCTTCTCTACATTGGCTACCTGTTCAATTCAGAATAGATTTTAAGATCCTTCTTCTCTTAATAATCATGGTCCATCATACATTAGGAATCTGATTGTTCCATATGTTCCTAACCGAGCGCTTCACTCTCAGACTGCAGGTCTACTGGTGGTTCCAAGAATATCTAAACTTAGGATGGGAGGCAGATCTTTTAGTTATCAGGCTCCTCTCCTGTGGAACCAGCTCCCAGCCTTAGTCCGTGAGGCAGATACTTTGTCTACTTTTAAGAATAGGCTTAAAACATTTTTATTTGATAGGGCCTATGGTTAAAATCTGATATTAGCCTAAATCTGGACAAGTGGGGGAGTACAGGGCAATGGAGTGTACAGTCGGTAAAGACGGCTCTCCCTTGCCCTGCCTCCAACATGCCTACATCTAAATAGGATAGATTATCCAGAGTTATCTCTGTAGTTATGCTGCTATAGGCTTAGACTGCTGGAGGATACACTGACCACTTTTCACACTCTACTGCTTTCTTCTACAGTCTGCTCTTTAACTGTATTATTTCCTGCTATTTCAGCTGTTAACTTTATTTTCTCTATAATTGTTTTTCTCCACAGAAGAAGCGACAATGACGTTCTGCTGAGCTGTGGTGGCCTCATGGAGGGGGCCATCGACTAGCACACTGCTGCTAACTACTGAAACATTCTCTCTCTCCTGATAATAACTTTTTGGTTTCCTTGACTTTTGATGTGCTAATACTAGTTTATCCGTTTAATTATAGATCCACTAGGATAAATACAATAAAGTTTATCTTTTACCAAATAGAATATTTACTAAGACATCATAATATAACTGTACACACATTACGTGTGTGTGTGTGTGTGTGTGTGTGTGTGTGTGTGTGTGTGTGTGTGTGTGTGTGTGTGTGTGTGTGTGTGTGTGTGTGTGTGTGTGTGTGTGTGTGTGTGTGTGTGTGTGTGTGTGTGTGTGTGTGTGTGTGTGTGTGTGTGTGTGTGTGTGTGTGTGTGTGTGTGTGTGTGTGTGTGCGTGCGTGCGTGCGTGCGTGCGCGCGCGCGCGCGCGCGCGCTCTGGCTTCTCGATCCCCAGTGAGTCATGGAAAATGGCTGCTTATACTGAGCCAGGATTCTCTGGAGGTTTCTTCCTGTTAAAAGGGAGTTTTCCTCTCCACTGTCGCTTTATGCTTGCTTGGTATGAAGATTTCTGTATAGTCACTGACACTAGTCAATGACTTGATGCAATTTGCTGGATTCCTTATATAGGAAACAATATTTCTGATTGGCTTAATGAACTGACCTGAATTGGAATTTTTATTATGTGAAGTGCCTTGAGACAACTCTTGTCGTGATTTGGCACTATAGAAAATAAACTTGAATTGAATTGAATCTAAAGTGGAATGACCCAGTGGAAACAGCAATTTTCCATTTTAGAGCATTTTGAAATCACTAAAAGTTTGGTCGTATATGGGCAATTTAAAAAGGCCTTTATTTTGGAAAGCACCATCAGAATGACTTGATATTGATGTGGTATCGCGGTGGGGTTGTATACTGTTGATCTTAAGTGGAATGACCCAGTGGAAACAGCAATTTTCCATTTTAAAGCATTTTGAAATCACTGACAGTTTGGTCGTATATGGGCAATTCAATTTTTTTTTAATTAAATTAAAATTTTCAAAATGCTCTAAAATGGAAAATTGCTGTTTCCACTGGGTCATTCCACTTTAGATCAACAGTATACAACCCCACAGTGATACCATATCAATATCAAGTCATTCTGATGGTGCTTTCCAAAATAAAGGCCTTTTTAAATGGTCCACAATTGACATACCTTTAACGATTTCAAATGTCGTATATGGGCAATTTAAAAAGGCCTTTACTGTGAAAAGCACCATCAGAATGACTTTATATTGATATGGTATCACTGTGGGGTTGTATGATGTTGATCTAAAGTGGAATGACCCAGTGGAAAATGCAATTTTCCATTTTAGAGCATTTTGAAATCATTGAAAGTTTGGTCGTATATGGGCAAATTAAAAAGGCCTTTATTTTGGAAAGCACCATCAGAATGACTTCATATTTATATGGTATCACTGTGGGGTTGTATACTGTTGATCTAAAGTGGAATGACCCAGTGGAAACAGATATTTTCCATTTTAGAGCATTTTGAAATCACTTAAAGTTTGGACGTACATGGGCAGTTTAAAAAGGCCTTTATTTTGGAAAGCACCATCAGAATGACTTTATATTGATATGGTATCACTGTGGGGTTGTATACTGTTGATCTAAAGTGGAATGACACAGTGGAAACAGCAATTTTCCATTTTAGAGCATTTTGAAATCACTGAAAGTTTGGTTGTATATGGGCAGTTTAAAAGGCCTTTATTTTGGAAAGCACCATCAGAATTACTTGATATTGATATGGTATCACTGTGGGGTTGAATACTGTTGATCTAAAGTGGAACCACCCAGTGGAAACAGATATTTTCTATTTTAGAGCATTTTGAAATCACTGAAAGTTTGGACGTATATGGGCAGTTTAAAAAGGCCTTTATTTTGGAAAGCACCATCAGAATTACTTTATATTGATATGGTATCACTGTGGGATTTTATCTCGTTGATCTAAAGTGGAATGACCCAGTGGAAACAGCAATTTTCCATTTTAGAGCATTTTGAAATCACTGAAAGTTTGGTCGTTTATGGGCAATTTAAAAAGGCTTTTATTTTGGAAAGCACCATCAGAATGACTTGATATTCATATGGTATCACTGTGGGGTTGTTCACTGTTGATCTGAAGTGGAATGAGCCAGTGGAAACAGCAATTTTCCATTTTAGACCAGTTTGAAATCTCTGAAAGTTTGGTCTTATATGGGCAATTTAATTTTTTTTAAAAATTACATTAAAATTTTCAAATTGCTCTAAAATGGAAAATTGCTGTTTCCACTGGGTCATTCCACTTTAGATCAACAGTTTACAACCGCACAGTGATACCATATCAATATAAAGTCATTCTGATGGTGCTTTCCAAAATAAAGGCCTTTTTAAATTGCCCATATACGACATTTGAAATCCTTAAAGGTAGGTAAATTGTGGACCATTTAAAAAGGCCTTTATTTTGGAAAGCACCAACAGAATGACTTGATTTTGATATGGTATGACTGTGGGGTTGTATCCCGTTGATCTAAATTGGAAAGACCCAGTGGAAACAGCAATTTTCCATTTTAGAGCATTTTGAAATTACTGAAAGTTTTGTCGTATATGGGCAATTTAAAAAGGCCTTTATTTTGGAAAGAACCATCATAATGACTTGATATTGATATGGTATCACTGTGGGGTTGTATACTGTTGATCTAAAGTAGAATGACCCAGTGGAAACAGATATTTTCCATTTTAGAGCATTTTGAAATCACTGACTGTTTGGACTTATATGGGCAATTTAAAAAGGCCTTTCTTTTGGAAAACACCATCAGAATCAATTGATATAGATATGGTATCACTGTGGGGTTGTATAGAGCTCCGGGAGTTGACGTCACTTCTCCCGGCATGCAACAGTTCAAATCAAAACAGCGCCATATTGGCATGCAGAAGCCGGCAGCTGGACTATTTGTTATTGTCAGAAAACTCAATCAAACGGGAAATATGGTAGATTCCTGTTGTGCCCCAGGATGCAGAACAGACGCGGACGACATAAGGAATGAGCCATCTACAGGATTCCCCAAGATCCGGAGCGCCGCAAACATTGGATCATTGTAATAAAAGGCGCTAGTGACCGGGCTAAAATGAAGCTTTGGGATTCCGAGAGTAAAGGATTTCGCTTATGCAGCAACCGCTTCATATCAGGTACTTAAACCAACGTTTCCTCAACTGTGTATGGTGTTTATTTTAAATGCTTTTATTACGATTCTTAGAGGGCTTCCTAAACTTATTTTGGCGTGGCTTTTTCTGTCTTATTACTCATAGCAACAAGTAAACATCTCGTAAAACATTGCCTCGTGAGTTTTGCGTGCTGCGGTTTCCGTGTTTTATGATCACAGCAATTAACCGGCTAAGCTGTATTTAATTTTTAAGCAATGGTTGATCAATTGTCAGATCACAAATAAAAAGCACTTTGGATTGCTATTATCTGTCTCACAGAGACTACTTACGTGTAAATCTGTTATTTGTCCGTCCATCCATCCATTTTCATCCGCGTATCCAGAGTCGGGTTGCGGGGGCAGTAGCGTGACTTCCCTCTCCCCAGCCGCCGGAGCCAGCTCCTCCGGGTAAATCCCAAGGGGTTCCCCGGTCAGGTCCGGTGTTTTGCCGGTAAGAAGCCCGCTCCGACAGCTTCTGGCGTCGGAGCGGCCAGTATAGTCGAGAGTCCCAGACCTTCTCCCCAGCTCCTCCGGCCGGGGGAATTCCAAGGGGTTCCCCCGGCCAGGTCCGGTGTTGTGCCGGTAAGAAGTCCGCTCCGACAGCTTCTGGCGTTTTTAAAAAGTATCCCAGGGACACGGTAAGGGTCGGAGATGTTTAGTCTATTTAATTTCTGACTATATAAATTCGATTTCTTCTGTTTTAAAGTGTGAAGTAAACTCCGACGAAGTAAAATCCAAGCGGATCCCGTTCATGTTCATGTTACATTTGTGTTTGTTTACCTTTTTTGCATGCCAAAATGGTGTCCACTAACTGAGAGTCACGTGGGGTCCGGAGCTCTATACTGTTGATCTAAAGTGGAATGACCCAGTGGAAACAAATATTTTCTATTTTAGAGCATTTTGAAATCTCTGAAAGTTTAGTCGTATATTGGCAATTTAAAAAGGCCTTTATTTTGGAAAGCACCATCAGAATGACTTGATATAGATAATGTATCACTGTGGGGTTGTATACTGTTGATCTAAAGTGGAATGACCCAGTGGAAACAGCAATTTTCCATTTTAGAGCAGTTTGAAATCACTGAAAGGTTTGTTGTATATGGGCAATTTAAAAAGACCTTTATTTTGGAAAGCACCATCAGAATGACTTGATACTGATATGGTATCACTGTGGGGTTGTATACTGTTGATCTAAAGTGGAATGACCCAGTGGAAACAGCAATTTTCCATTTTAGAGCATTTTGAAATAACTGAAAGTTTGGTAGTATATGGGCAATTTAAAAAGGCTTTTATTTTGGAAAGCACCATCAGAATGACTTGATATTCATATGGTATCACTGTGGGGGTGTTCAATGTTGATCTAAAGTGGAATGACCCAGTGGAAACAGCAATTTTCCATTTTAGAGCAGTTTGAAATCACTGAAAGTTTTGTCGTATATGGGCAATTTAAAAAGGCCTTTATTTTGGAAAGCACCATCAGAATGACTTGATACTGATATGTTATCACTGTGGGGTTGTATACTGTTGATCTAAAGTGGAATGACCCAGTGGAAACAGCAATTTTCCATTTTAGAGCTTTTTGAAATCACTGCAAGTTTGGTCGTATATGGGCAATTTAAAAAGGCCTTTATTTTGGAAAGCACATCAGAATTACTTGATGCTGATATGGTATCACTGATGGTGCTTTCGTAAATAAAGGCCTTTTTAAATTGCCCATATACGACATTTGAAATCGTTAAAGGTAGGTCAATTGTGGACCATTTAAAAAGGCCTTTATTTTGGAAAGCACCATCAGAATGACTTGATATTGATATGGTATCACTGGGGTTGTATCCCGTTGATCTAAAGTGGAATGACCCAGTGGAAACAGCAGTTTTCCATTTTAGAGCAGTTTGAAATCACTGAAAGTTTTGTCATATATGGGCAATTTAAAAAGGCCTTTATTTTGGAAAGCACCATCAGAATGACTTGATACTGATATGGTATCACTGTGGGGTTGTATACTGTTGACCTAAAGTGGAATGACCCAGTGGAAACAGCAATTTTCCATTTTAGAGCATTTTGAAATCAATGAAAGTTTGGTCGTATATGGGCAATTTAAAAAGGCTTTTATTTTGGAAAGCACCATCAGAATGACTTGATATTCATATCGTATCACTGTGGGGTTGTTCCCTGTTGATCTAAAGTGGAATGACCCAGTGAAAATAGCAATTTTCAATTTTAGAGCAGTTTGAAATCACTGAAAGTTTGGTCTTATATGGGCCGTTTAAAAAATTTTAAAAATTACATTAAAAATTTCAAATTGCTCTAAAATGGAAAATTGCTGTTTCCACTGGGTCATTCCACTTTAGATCAACAGCATACAACCGCACAGTGATACCATATCAACAATAAAGTCATTCTGATGGTGCCTTCCAAAATAAAGGCCTTTTTAAATTGCCCATATACGACATTTGAAATCGTTAAAGGTAGGTCAATTGTGGACCATATAAAAAGGCCTTTATTTTGGAAATTATTATTGTCAGAAAACTCAAACGGGAAATATGGTAGATTGCTGTTGTGCCCCAGGATACAGAACAGACGCGGACGACATAAGGAATGAGCCATTTACAGGATTCCCCAAGATCCGGAGCGCCGCAAACGTTGGATCATTGTAATAAAATGCGCTAGTGACCGGGCTAAAATGAAGCTGTGGGATCCCGAGAGTAAAGGATTTCGCTTATGCAGCAACCGCTTCATATCAGGCACTTAAACCAACGTTTCCTCAACTGTGTATGGTGTTTATTTTAAATGCTTTTATTAAGATTCTTAGAGGGCTTCCTAAACTTATTTTGGCGTGGCTTTTTCTGTCTTATTACTCATAGCAACAAGTAAACATCACGTAAAACGTTGCCTCGTGAGTTCTGCGTGCTGCCGTTTCCGTGTTTTATGATCACAGCAATTAACCGGCTAAGATGTATTTAATTTGGTCCACAATTGACCTACCTTTAACGATTTCAAACGTCGTATATGGGCAATTTAAAAAGGCCTTTATTTTGGAAAGCACCATCAGAATGACTTCATATTGATATGGTATCACTGTGGGGTTGTATGCTGTTGATCTAAAGTGGAATGACCCAGTGGAAACAGCAATTTTCCATTTTAGAGCATTTTGAAATCACTGAAAGTTTGGACGTACATGGGCAGTTTAAAAAGGCCTTTATTTTGGAAAGCACCATCAGAATGACTTTATATTGATATGGTATCACTGTGGGGTTGTATACTGTTGATCTAAAGTGGAATGACACAGTGGAAAAAGCAATTTTCCATTTTAGAGCATTTTGAAATTACTGAAAGTTTGATCGCGTATGGGCAATTTAAAAAGGCCTTTATTTTGGAAAGCACCATCAGAATGAATTGATATAGATAATGTATCACTGTGGAGTTGTATACTGTTGATCTAAAGTGGAATGACCCAGTGGAAACGGCAATTTTCCATTTTAGAGCAGTTTGAAATCACTGAAAGTTTTGTCGTATACGGGCAATTTAAAAAGGCCTTTATTTTGGAAAGCACCATCAGAATGACTTGATACTGATATGGTATCACTGTGGGGTTGTATACTGTTGATCTAAAGTGGAATGACCCAGTGGAAACAGCAATTTTCCATTTTAGAGCATTTTGAAATCACTGCAAGTTTGGTCGTATCTGGGCAATTTAAAAAGGCCTTTATTTTGGAAAGCACCATCAGAATGACTTGATGTTGATATGGTATCAATGTGGGGTTGTATACTGTTGATCCAAAGTAGAATGACCCAGTGGAAACAGCAATTGTTCATTTTAGAGCATTTTGAAATCACTGAAAGTTTGGTCGTATATGGGCAGTTTAAAAAAGCCTTTATTTTAGAAAGCACATCAGAATTACTTGATGTTGATATGCTATCACTGATGGTGCTTTCCAAAATAAAGGCCTTTTTAAAGTGCCCATATACGACATTTGAAATCGTTAAAGGTAAGTCAATTGTGGACCATTTAAAAAGGCCTTTATTTTGGAAAGCACCATCAGAATGACTTGATACTTATATGGTATCACTGTGGGGTTGTATCCCGTTGATATGAAGTGGAATGACCCAGTGGAAACAGCAATTTTCCATTTTAGAGCAGTTTGAAATCACTGAAAGTTTGGTCGTATATGGGCAATTTAAAAAGGCCTTTATTTTGGAAAGCACCATCAGAATGATTTGATATAGATATTGTATCACTGTGGGGTTGTATACTGTTGATCTAAAGTGGAATGACCCAGTGGAAACCACAATTTTCCATTTTAGAGCAGTTTGAAATCACTGACATTTTGGTAGTATATGGGCAATTTAAAAAGGCCTTTATTTTGGAAAGCACCATCAGAATGACTTGATACTGATATGGTATCACTGTGGGGTTGTATACTGTTGATCTAAAGTGGAATGACCCAGTGGAAACAGCAATTTTTTCATTTTATAGCAGTTTGAAATCACTGAAAGTTTTGTCGTATATGGGCAGTTTAAAAAAGCCTTTATTTTGGAAAGCACCATCAGAATGACTTGATACTGATGTGGTATCACTGTGGGGTTGTATACTGTTGATCTAAAGTGGAATGACCCAGTGGAAACAGCAATTTTCCATTTTAGAGCATTTTGAAATCACTGAAAGTTTGGTCGTATATGGGCAATTTAAAAAGGCCTTTATTTTGGAAAGCACCATCAGAATGACTTTATACTGATATGGTATCACTGTGGGGTTGTATACTGTTGATCTAAAGTGGAATGACCGAGTGGAAACAGCAATTTTCCATTTTAGAGCATTTTGAAATCACTGAAAGTTTGGTCGTATATGGGCAGTTTAAAAAGGCCTTTATTTTGGAAAGCACATCAGAATTACTTGATGTTGATATGGTATCACTGATGGTGCTTTCCAAAATAAAGGCCTTTTTAAATTGCCCATATACGACATTTGAAATCGTTAAAGGTAAGTCAATTGTGGACCATTTAAAAAGGCCTTTATTTTTGGAAAGCACCATCAGAATGACTTGATACTTATATGGTATCACTGTGGGGTTGTATCCCGTTGATCTAAAGTGGAATGACCCAGTGGAAACAGCAATTTTCCATTTTAGAGCATTTTGAAATTACTGAAAGTTTGGTCGCATATGGGCAATTTAAAAAGGCCTTTATTTTGGAAAGCAGCATCAGAATGAATTGATATAGATATTGTATCACTGTGGGGTTGTATACTGTTGATCTAAAGTGGAATGACCCAGTGGACACAGCAATTTTTCATTTTAGAGCAGTTTAAAATGACTGAAAGTTTTGTCGTATATGGGCAATTAAAAAAAGCCTTTATTTTGGAAAGCACCATCAGAATGACTTGATACTGATGTGGTATCACTGTTGTGTTGTATACTGTTGATCTAAAGTGGAATGACCCAGTGGAAACAGCAATTTTCCATTTTAGAGCATTTTGAAATCGCTGAAAGTTTGGTCGTATATGGGCAATTTAAAAAGGCCTTTATTTTGGAAAGCAACATCAGAATGACTTGATATTCATGTGGTATCACTGTGGCATTGTTCACTGTTTATATAAAGTGGAATGACCCCGTGGAAACAGCAATTTTCAATTTTATAGCAGTTTGAAATCACTGAAAGTTTTGTCGTATATGGGCAATTTAAAAATGCCTTTATTTTGGAAAGCACCATTAGAATGACTTGATACTGATATGGTATCACTGTGGGGTTGTATACTGTTGATCTAAAGTGGAATGACCCAGTGGAAACAGCAATTTTCCATTTTAGAGCAGTTTGAAATCACTGAAAGTTTGGTCATATATGGGCAATTTAAAAAGGCCTTTATTTTGGAAAGCACCATCAGAATGACTTGATACTGATATTGTATCACTGTGGGGATGTGTACTGTTGATCTAAAGTGGAACGACCCAGTGGAAACAGCAATTTTCCATTTTAGAGCATTTTGAAATCACTGAAATTTTGGTAGTATATGGGCAATTTAAAAAGAACTTTATTTTGGAAAGCACCAGCATAATGACTTGATACTGATATGGTATCACTGTGGGGTTGTTAACTGTTGATCTAAAGTGGAATGACCCAGTGGAAACAGCAATTTTCCATTTTAGAGCAGTTTGAAATCACTGAAAGTTTGGTCGTATATGGGCAATTTAAAAAGGCCTTTATTTTGGAAAGCACCATCAGAATGAATTGATATAGATATTTTATCACTGTGGGGTTGTATACTGTTGATCTAAAGTGGAATGACCCAGTGGAAACAGCAATTTTCCATTTTAGAGCATTTTGAAAACACTGACATTTTGGTAGTATATAGGCAATTTAAAAAGGCCTTTTTTTTTGGAAAGCACCATCAGAATGACTTGATACTGATATGGTATCACTGTGGGGTTGTAGACTGTTGATCTAAAGTGGAATGACCCAGTGGAAACAGCAATTTTTCATTTTATAGCAGTTTGAAATCACTGAAAGTTTTGTCGTATATGGGCAATTTAAAAAGGCCTTTATTTTGGAAAGCACCATCAGAATGACTTGATACTGTTATGGTATAACTGTGGGGTTGTATACTGTCTATCTAAAGTGGAATGACCCAGTGGAAACAGCAATTTTCCATTTTAGAGCATTTTGAAATCACTGAAAGTTTGGTCGTATATTGGCAGTTTAAAAAGGCCTTTATTTTGGAAAGCATATCAGAATTACTTGATGTTGATATGGTATCACTGATGGTGCTTTCCAAAATAAAGGCCTTTTTAAATTGCCCATATACGACATTTGAAATCGTTAAAGGTAAGTCAATTGTGGACCATTTAAAAAGGCCTTTATTTTGGAAAGCACCATCAGAATGACTTGATACTTATATGGTATCACTGTGGGGTTGTATCCCGTTGATCTAAAGTGGAATGACCCAGTGGAACCAGCAATTTTCCATTTTAGAGCATTTTGAAATTTCTGAAAGTTTGGTCGTATATGGGCAATTTAAAAAGGCCTTTATTTTGGAAAGCAGCATCAGAATGAATTGATATAGATATTGTATCACTGTGGGGTTGTATACTGTTGATCTAAAGTGGAATGACCCAGTGGAAACAGCAATTGTTCATTTCAGAGTATTTTGAAATCACTGAAAGTTTGGTCGTATATGGGCAATTTAAAAAGGCCTTTATTTTGGTAAGCACCATCAGAATTACTTGATATTCATATGGTATCACTTTGGGGTTGTATACTGTTGATCTAAAGTGGAATGACCCATTGGAAACAGCAATTTTCCATTTTAGAGCGTTTTGAAGTCACTGAAAGTTTGGTCGTATATGGGCAATTTAAAAAGGCCTTTATTTTGGAAAGCACAATGAGAATGACTTGATACTGATATTATATCACTGTGGGGATGTGTACTGTTGATCTAAAGTGGAATGACCCAGTGGAAACAGCAATTTTCCATTTTAGAGCATTTTGAAATCACTGACATTTTGGTAGTATATGGGCAATTTAAAAAGGCCTTTATTTTGGAAAGCACCATCAGAATGACTTGATATTGATATGGTATCAATGTGGGGTTGTATACTGTTGATCCAAAGTGGATTGACCCAGTGGAAACAGCAGTTTTTCGTTTTAGTGCATTTTGAAATCACTGAAAGTTTGGTCGTATATGGGCAATTTAAAAAGGCCTTTATTTTGGAAAGCACCAGCAGAATGACTTGATACTGATATGGTATCAATGTGGGGATTTATTCTGTTGATATAATGTGGAATGACCCAGTGGAAACAGCAATTTTCCATTTTAGAGCATTTTGAAATCACTGACAGTTTGGTAGTATATGGGCAATTTAAAAAGGCCTTTCTTTTGGAAAGCACCATCAGAACGACTTGATATTGATATGATATCAATGTGGGGTTGTATACTGTTGATCTAAAGTGGATTGACCCAGTGGAAACAGCAATTGTTCATTTTAGAGCATTTTGAAATTACTGAAAGTTTGGTCGTATATGGGCAATTTAAAAAGGCCTTTATTTTGGAAAGCACCATCAGAATGAGTTGATATTCATATGGTATCACTGTGGGGTTGTATACTGTTGATCTAAAGTGGACTGACCCAGTGGAAACAGCAATTTTCCATTTTAGAGCATTTTGAAATCACTGAAAGTTTGGGCGTATATGGGTAATTAAAAAAGGCCTTTATTTCAGAAAGCACCATCAGAATGACTTGATATTGATATGGTATCACTGTGGGGTTGTATACTGTTGATCCAAATTGGAATGACCCAGTGGAAACAGCAATTTTCCATTTTAGAGCATTTTGAAATCACTGAAAGTTTGGTCGTATATGGGCAATTTAAAAAGGCCTTTATTTTGGAAAGCACGATTAGAATGACTTGATATTTATATGTTATCACTGTGGGGTTATATACTGGTGATCTAAAGTGGAATGACCCAGTTGAAACAGCAATTTTCCATTTTAGAGCAGTTTGAAATCACTGAAAGTTTGGTCGTATATGGGCAATTTAAAAAGGCCTTTATTTTGGAAAGCACCATCAGAATGACTTGATACTGATATGGTATCACTGTGGGATGGTATACTGTTGATCTAACGTGGAATGACCCAGTGGAAACAGCAATTTTCCATTTTAGAGCAGTTTGAAATCACTGACATTTTGGTAGTATATGGGCATTTAAAAAGGCCTTTATTTTGGAAAGCACAATCAGAATGACTTGATACTGATATTGTATCACTGTGGGGATGTGTACTGTTGATCTAAAGTGGAACGACCCAGTGGAAACAGCAATTTTCCATTTTAGAGCATTTTGAAATCACTGACATTTTGGTAGTATATGGGCAATTTAAAAAGAACTTTATTTTGGAAAGCACCAGCATAATGACTTGATACTGATATGGTATCACTGTGGGGTTGTAAACTGTTGATCTAAAGTGGAATGACCCAGTGGAAACAGCAATTTTCCATTTTAGAGCAGTTTGAAATCACTGAAAGTTTGGTCGTATATGGGCAATTTAAAAAGGCCTTTATTTTGGAAAGCACCATCAGAATGAATTGATATAGATATTTTATCACTGTGGGGTTGTATACTGTTGATCTAAAGTGGAATGACCCAGTGGAAACAGCAATTTTCCATTTTAGAGCAGTTTGAAAACACTGACATTTTGGTAGTATATAGGCAATTTAAAAAGGCCTTTTTTTTGGAAAGCACCATCAGAATGACTTGATACTGATATGGTATCACTGTGGGGTTGTAGACTGTTGATCTAAAGTGGAATGACCCAGTGGAAACAGCAATTTTTCATTTTATAGCAGTTTGAAATCACTGAAAGTTTTGTCGTATATGGGCAATTTAAAAAGGCCTTTATTTTGGAAAGCACCATCAGAATGACTTGATACTGATATGGTATCACTGTGGGGTTGTATACTGTCTATCTAAAGTGGAATGACCCAGTGGAAACAGCAATTTTCCATTTTAGAGCATTTTGAAATTACTGAAAGTTTGGTCATATATGGGCAATTTAAAAAGGCCTTTATTTTGGAAAGCACCATCAGAATGAATTGATATAGATATTGTATCACTGTGGGGTTGTATACTGTTGATCTAAAGTGGAATGACCCAGTGGAAACAGCAATTTTCCATTTTAGAGCAGTTTGAAATCACTGAAAGTTTTGTCGTATATGGGCAATTTAAAAAGGCCTTTATTTTGGAAAGCACCATCAGAAGACTTGATACTGATGTGGTATCACTGTGGGGTTGTATACTGTTGATCTAACGTGGAATGACCCAGTGGAAACAGCAATTTAACATTTTAGAGCATTTTGAAATCGCTGAAAGTTTGTTCGTATATGGGCAAATTAAAAAGGCCTTTATTTTGGAAAGCACCATCAGAATGACTTGATATTCATATGGTATCACTGTGGCGTTGTTCACCGTTGATCTAAAGTGGAATGACCCCGTGGAAACAGCAATTTTCAATTTTAGAGCAGTTTGAAATCACTGAAAGTTTTGTCGTATATGGGCAATTTAAAAAGGCCTTTATTTTGGAAAGCACCATTAGAATGACTTGATACTGATGTGGTATCACTGTGGGGTTGTATACTGTTGATCTAAAGTGGAATGACCCAGTGGAAACAGCAATTTTCCATTTTAGAGCAGTTTGAAATCACTGAAAGTTTTGTCGTATATGGGCAATTTAAAAAGGCCTTTATTTTGGAAAGCACCATCAAAATGACTTGATACTGATATGATATCACTGTGGGGTTGTATATTGTTGATCTAAAGTCGAATGACCTAGTGGAAACAGCAATTTTCCATTTTAGAGCATTTTGAAATCACTGAAATATTGGTCGTATATGGGCAATTTAAAAAGGCCTTTATTTTGGAAAGCACCTTCAGAATGACTTGATATTGATTTGGTATCACTGTGGGGCTGTACACTGTTGATGCAAAGTGGAATGACCCAGTGGAAACAGCAATTGTTCATTTTAGAGCATTTTGAAATCACTGAAAGTTTGGTCGTATATGGGCAATTTAAAAAGGCCTTTATTTTGGAAAGCACATCAGAATTACTTGATGTTGATATGGTATCACTGATGGTGCTTTCCAAAATAAAGGCCTTTTTAAATTGCCCATATACGACATTTGAAATCGTTAAAGGTAAGTCAATTGTGGACCATTTAAAAAGGCCTTTATTTTGGAAAGCACCATCAGAATGACTTGATACTGATATGGTATCACTGTGGGGTTGTATCCCGTTGATCTAAAGTGGAATGACCCAGTGGAAACAGCAATTTTCCATTTTAGAGCATTTTGAAATTACTGAAAGTTTGGTCGTATATGGGCAATTTAAAAAGGCCTTTATTTTGGAAAGCACCATCAGAATGAATTGATATAGACATTGTATCACTGTGGGGTTGTATACTGTTGATCTAAAGTGGAATGACCCAGTGGAAACAGCAATTTTCCATTTTAGAGCAGTTTGAAATCGCTGAAAGTTTGGTCGTATATGGGCAATTTAAAAAGGCCTTTATTTTGGAAAGCACCATCAGAATGACTTGATACTGATATGTATCACTGTGGGGTTGTATACTGTCTATCTAAATTGGAATGACCCAGTGGAAACAGCAATTTTCCATTTTAGAGCATTTTGAAATCACTGAAAGTTTGGTCATATATGGGCAGTTTAAAAAAGCCTTTATTTTGGAAAGCACCATCAGAATGACTTGATACTGATATGGTATCACTGTGGGGTTGTATACTGTTGATCTAAAGTGGGATGAACCAGTGGAAACAGCAATTCATTTCATAGCAGTTTGAAATCACTGAAAGTTTTGTCGTATATGGGCAATTTAAAAAGGCTTTTATTTTGGAAAGCACCATCAGAATGACTTGATACTGATATGGTATCTCTGTGGGGTTGTATACTGTCTATCTAAAGTGGAATGACCCAGTGGAAACAGCAATTTTCCATTTTAGAACATTTTGAAATCACTGAAAGTTTTGTCGTATATGGGCAATTTAAAAAGGCCTTTATTTTGGAAAGCACCATCAGAAGACTTGATACTGATGTGGTATCACTTTGGGGTTGTATACTGTTGATCTAAAGTGGAATGACCCAGTGGAAACAGCAATTTTCCAATTTAGAGCATTTTGAAATCGCTGAAAGTTTGGTCGTATATGGGCAAATTAAAAAGGCCTTTATTTTGGAAAGCACCATCAGAATGACTTGATATTCATATGGTATCACTGTGGCGTTGTTCACCGTTGATCTAAAGTGGAATGAGCCCGTGGAAACAGCAATTTTCAATTTTAGAGCAGTTTGAAATCACTGAAAGTTTTGTTGTATATGGGCAATTTAAAAAGGCCTTTATTTTGGAAAGCACCATTAGAATGACTTGATACTGATGTGGTATCACTGTGGGGTTGTATACTGTTGATCTAAAGTGGAATGACCCAGTGGAAACAGCAATTTTCCATTTTAGAGCAGTTTGAAATCACTGAAATATTGGTCGTATATGGGCAATTTAAAAAGGCCTTTATTTTGGAAAGCACCTTCAGAATGACTTGATATTGATATGCTATCACTGTGGGGTTGTATACTGTTGATCTAAAGTGGAATGACCCAATGGAAACAGCAATTTTCCATTTTAGAGCATTTTGAAATCACTGACATTTTGGTAGTATATGGGCAATTTAAAAAGAACTTTATTTTAGAAAGCACCAGCAGAATGACTTGATACTGATATGGTATCACTGTGGGGTTGTATACTGTTGATATAACGTGGAATGACCCAGTGGAAACTGTCATGTTCCTGGGAAGGTGTTTAACCCACAACATGAAGAACCATCACAGGACAAAGGCAGAAAGTTCAAACAATGATTTATTAAACCTAACTAAAAGTGTCCTGGAGATATCCAACTGCAAAGTAGTCGGCAAGAGTCCAAAAGCCAGCAGGGAGGGCAGACGGTGTGACGGGGTGCGTCCAGGAGAGGGAGCCAGATGATGGCGGCAGAGGGCAAGTGGAGGAGGAGAGGTGAACCTTGAGTGTGTAATCCAGGCGGGATATGGTGACTTCCAGGTAGGTACATCCATCAGTGGTTCAGTGATTCCAAGTATCCGTGAGTAGTTAATCATCCAGCGATGTGAAGTGGTTCCCTCTCCTCTTAAATAGAGCTATGCTGCGGTTGATTAGAGGCTCTGCAGCTGCCGCTGATCGGTAATGCCCCGCAGCTGGTGAGTGCCCTCTCCTGGAATGACAGTCTTACAAAGATGTTGTGGAGAAGAGGGAGTACTCACCCCGTCACACAACAGAAACAGCAATTTTCCATTTTAGAGCATTTTGAAATCACTGACAGTTTGGTAGTATATGGGCAATTTAAAAAGGCCTTTATTTTGGAAAGCACCATCAGAATGACTTGATATTGATTTGGTATCACTGTGGGGCTGTATACTGTTGATGCAAAGTGGAATGACCCAGTGGAAACAGCAATTGTTCATTTTAGAGCATTTTGAAATCACTGAAAGTTTGGTCGTATATGGGCAATTTAAAAAGGCCTTTATTTTGGAAAGCACATCAGAATTACTTGATGTTGATATGGTATCACTGATGGTGCTTTCCAAAATAAAGGCCTTTTTAAATTGTCCATATACGACATTTGAAATCGTTAAAGGTAAGTCAATTGTGGACCATTTAAAAAGGCCTTTATTTTGGAAAGCACCATCAGAATGACTTGATACTGATATGTTATCACTGTGGGGTTGTATCCCGTTGATCTAAAGTGGAATGACCCAGTGGAAACAGCAATTTTCCATTTTAGAGCATTTTGAAATTACTGAAAGTTTGGTCGTATATGGGCAATTTAAAAAGGCCTTTATTTTGGAAAGCACCATCAGAATGAATTGATATAGACATTGTATCACTGTGGGGTTGTATACTGTTGATCTAAAGTGGAATGACCCAGTGGAAACAGCAATTTTCCATTTTAGAGCAGTTTGAAATCACTGAAAGTTTTGTCGTATATGGGCAATTTAAAAAGGCCTTTATTTTGGAAAGCACCATCAGAATGACTTGATACTGATATGGTATCACTGTGGGGTTGTATACTGTTGATCTAAAGTGGAAAGACCCAGTGGAAACAGCAATTTTCCATTTTAGAGCATTTTGAAATCACTGAAAGTTTGGTCGTATATGGGCAATTTAAAAAGGCCTTTATTTTGGAAAGCACCATCAGAATGACTTGATATTCATGTGGTATCACTGTGGCATTGGTCACTGTTGATCTAAAGTGGAATGACCCCGTGGAAACAGCAATTTTCAATTTTATAGCAGTTTGAAATCACTGAAAGTTTTGTCGTATATGGGCAATTTAAAAATGCCTTTATTTTGGAAAGCACCATTAGAATGACTTGATACTGATATGGTATCACTGTGGGGTTGTATACTGTTGATCTAAAGTGGAATGACCCAGTAGAAACAGCAATTTTCCATTTTAGAGCAGTTTGAAATCACTGAAAGTTTGGTCGTATATGGGCAATTTAAAAAGGCCTTTATTTTGGAAAGCACCATCAGAATGAATTGATATAGATATTGTATCACTGTGGGGTTGTATACTGTTGATCTAAAGTGCAATGACCCAGTGGAAACAGCAATTTTCCATTTTAGAGCAGTTTAAAATCACTGAAAGTTTTGTTGTATATGGGCAATTTAAAAAGGCCTTTATTTTGGAAAGCACCATCAGAATGACTTGATACTGATATGGTATCACTGTGGGGTTGTATACTGTTGATCTAAAGTGGAATTACCCAGTGGAAACAGCAATTTTCCATTTTAGAGCAGTTTGAAATCTCTGACATTTTGGTAGTATATGGGCAATTTAAAAAGGCCTTTATTTTGGAAAGCACCATCAGAATGACTTGATACTGATATGTATCACTGTGGGGTTGTATACTGTCTATCTAAATTGGAATGACCCAGTGGAAACAGCAATTTTCCATTTTAGAGCATTTTGAAATCACTGAAAGTTTGGTCATATATGGGCAGTTTAAAAAAGCCTTTATTTTGGAAAGCACCATCAGAATGACTTGATACTGATATGGTATCACTGTGGGGTTGTATACTGTTGATCTAAAGTGGGATGACCCAGTGGAAACAGCAATTCATTTCATAGCAGTTTGAAATCACTGAAAGTTTTGTCGTATATGGGCAATTTAAAAAGGCTTTTATTTTGGAAAGCACCATCAGAATGACTTGATACTGATATGGTATCTCTGTGGGGTTGTATACTGTCTATCTAAAGTGGAATGACCCAGTGGAAACAGCAATTTTCCATTTTAGAGCATTTTGAAATCACTGAAAGTTTGGTTGCATATGGGCAGTTTAAAAAAGCCTTTATTTTGGAAAGCACATCAGAATTACTTGATGTTTATATGGTATCACTGATGGTGCTTTCCAAAATAAAGGCCTTTTTAAATTGCCCATATACGACATTTGAAATCGTTAAAGGTAAGTCAATTGTGGACCATTTAAAAAGGCCTTTATTTTGGAAAGCACCATCAGAATGACTTGATACTGATATGGTATCACTGTGGGGTTGTATCCCGTTGATCTAAAGTGGAATGACCCAGTGGAAACAGCAATTTTCCATTTTAGAGCATTTTGAAATTACTGAAAGTTTGGTCGTATATGGGCAATTTAAAAATGCCTTTATTTTGGAAAGCACCATCAGAATGAGTTGATATAGATATTGTATCACTGTGGGGTTGTATACTGTTGATCTAAAGTGGAATGACCCCGTGGAAACAGCAATTATCAATTTTAGAGCAGTTTGAATTCACTGACAGTTTTGTTGTGTAAGGGCAATTTAAAAAGGCTTTTTTTGGAAAGCACCATTAGAATGACTTGATACTGATATGGTATCACTGTGGGGTTGTATACTGTTTATCTAAAGTGGAATGACCCAGTGGAAACAGCAATTTTCCATTTTAGAGCATTTTGAAATTACTGAAAGTTTGGTCGTATATGGGCAATTTAAAAAGGCCTTTATTTTGGAAAGCACCATCAGAATGAGTTGATATAGATATTGTATCACTGTGGAGTTGTATACTGTTGATCTAAAGTGGAATGACCCCGTGGAAACAGCAATTATCAATTTTAGAGAAGTTTGAAATCACTGACAGTTTTGTCGTGTAAGGGCAATTTAAAAAGGCCTTTATTTTGGAAAGCACCATTAGAATGACTTGATACTGATATGGTATCACTGTGGGGTTGTATACTGTTGATCTAAAGTGGAATGATCCAGTGGAAACAGCAATTTTCCATTTTAGAGCAGTTTGAAATCACTGAAAGTTTTGTCGTATATGGGCAATTTAAAAAGGCCTTTATTTTGGAAAGCACCATCAGAATTAATTGATATAGATATTGTATCACTGTGGTGTTGTATACTGTTGATCTAAAGTAGAATGATCCAGTGGAAACAGCAATTTTCCATTTTAGAGCAGTTTGAAATCACTGAAAGTTTTGTCGTATATGGGCAATTTAAAAAGGCCTTTATTTTGGAAAGCACCATCAGAATGACTTGATACTGATATGGTATCACTGTGGGGTTGTATACTGTTGATCTAAAGTGGAATGGCCCAGTGGAAACAACAATTTTCCATTTTAGAGCAGTTTGAAATCACTAACATTTTGCTAGTATATGGGGAATTTAAAAAGGCCTTTAATTTGGAACGCACCATGAGAATGACTTGATACTGATAAGGTATCACTGTGGGGTTGTATACTGTTGATCTAAAGTGGAATGACCCAGTGGAAACAGCAATTTTTCATTTTATAGCAGTTTGAAATCACTGAAAGTTTTGTCGTATATGGGCAATTTAAAAAGGCCTTTATTTTGGAAAGCACCATCAGAATGACTTGATACTGATATGGTATAACTGTGGGGTTGTATACTGTCTATCTAAAGTGGAATGACCCAGTGGAAACAGCAATTTTCCATTTTAGAGCATTTTGAAATCACTGAAAGTTTGGTCGTATATGGGCAGTTTAAAAAGGCCTTTATTTTGGAAGGGTTAGGGTTAGGTATAAGGGGTAAGTACCACTTTGTTATCGAGGGTCTTTCTGGCTCTGAACCACTCAGAGACACCATTCAACTTTTGCCGCACTCAGGGGGACCGGCCGGAGGTGGGGGTACCAAAGACCCTAAGATTGCCGCAAAGCATCATGGGTAAAAACAATCAAACATCTCTCACGGCCAGGGAAGTGGGATCTTAGCTTAGGGGCCGCGGCTACCCCCCCATTTGTGGCCACGCTCGATCCAACGGTACCACCCCCGAGTCTCTACGACCTTCCTAGCCGGAGTTGGGTCAACTTCCTGTAGAAGGGGGGCGTGGCCTGGAGACTCCGCCTACCCCCCCATTATTGACCCCGCCCAGTCGATTGGCACCGCCCCCAAGACACGCCCCCTTTAAGTCCCCCACACTTCTCGTTTTCACTGTCTAAAAGTCATAAGTGGTGGGCGTGGCCAGGGGGAAGGGGGCGTGGTCTCGAAACTCCGCCTACCCCCCATTTTTGGCCATGCCGAGTTCATAGACACGTGACTCGAGGCACTTTGGACCTTCCTAGCCCAAAACCGGAAGTTGGGCGGGCACTTCCGGTTGGTCCTACAGGCTCCAGACTCCGCCTACCCCCCCCATTTTCGACCCTGGCCGACTCAACGGTACCACCGCCAAGTGTCTACGACCTTCCGTTCCCGAGATACAGGCGATCCAACCCAACACTAAATGTTAGGGTCAGCGTAAGTGTTTGGGTAAGTGTTAGTGAAAGTGTATGTGTGAGTGTTAGGGTAAGAGTAAGTGATAGGGTAGGTGATAGTGTAAGTGTAAGAGTCCGTTACCTTGTGACGATCCTCTGCGTGGAGCCGGACAAGGGGGTGTGCTCCCGAGGTCTGTCAGAGACAGACTGAGCGTTCTAGGGCAGTTTGTGTCCCTTTAAATGCATTTAAATGTAATTTAATGTAATTTAATTAAAATTTCAAAATTTCAAGTGACTTTATCTCTTGATAGGAAGGTCGTAGGAAAAAACAGATGGCACCTACCCCCCCAAAGTCGATGTCTGGCTTTCCAACGGTGGAAACCCCGTAGTTCTACGCCCCACCTGAGGTGAGATAATGTCGTTTTTACAGTGTATTTTCTGTATCTCCGGAACGGAAGGTCGTAGAAACTCGGGGAGACCACCGTTGGATTCAGAAGGGTCGAATTAGGGCAGGCGGAAGGTGGTTTGGAGTCTCTACGACCTTCCGTTCTGGAGATATAAGAGGTCAAAGTTTGGCAAACTTGGTCCTACTTTATCTCATAAACCGATCGTCACAGAAACAAGAGGACAAAACCTGTGCCCTGCCTAGACCACGCCGGATCCAACGGTGAAAACCCCGAGTCTCTATGACCTTTGGTTCCGGAGATATAGAAGGTCGAGTGTGGGACATTCGTCCTTCTTTATCTCATCAACCGATCGTCACAGAAACAAGCGGACAAAACCTGTGAACTGTCTAGACCAAGCCGGATCCAACGGTGAAAACCCCGAGTCTCTACGACCTTCCTTCCGGAGATATCCGCCGTTGAAGTCGTACCATTGAAACGAATGGGAGGAGGGTGACCGAAAAATTTCTAAGTGCCAGGGCCCAAATCCTTCCCCCAGAAACCTCATAGGAGCACGTTTCAGAGCATTTGGAGTCCAATGGTACCTACTTTGAGGGTTAGGTGGAGTAGATGGAGTAGATGTATCTCAGTGACATCCCCCTGAATCGGTACCTTGACCGAAACAGTTTGGAGTAGAGAGTCACTGGCAAGGGTTAGGGTTAGGTGGAGTAGATGGAGTAGATAAATCTCAGTGAGTTCCCCCTGAATTGGTAAATTAACCAAAACAGTTTGAATAGGGAGTCACTGGCAATGCACGGGCCGTCGCATGTCACTCTGGAACCCCTCCCCAACTGTTGGTTCGTATCAATAAAAAGTAAAACAGTAGAGTAGGGAAAAAATAAAAGGATCCAATAAAGGAACACTAAGAAGTAGCAAAAATTAGAATAAATAAAGAAGAATAAAGAAAAAAACTAGGTTGGAACAAAAACCGGTACGGAACAGGTACCCGATCTGGTGTCATGGTGTAATGTCACCCACATCCGAGCCAGCATCGGCTGACCATGGTCCTCCCAAGTTCAAGTCCAAAGTGTAGTAGAGAGGGAAGGGGAAAGGCCAAGAGATAAGAACAGAATAGAGAATACAGAAAAAATCCTTAAGGTAAGGGCGGGGTGAAGGGTGACGGTTAGATTCTAGGTTTACAATGAGTAGGAGACTAGTAGCATACAGCTAAAGACTAATGATTTAAACCCACCATCCTTAAGGTAAGGGTGGGGTGAAGGGTGAGGGTTAGATTCTAGGTTTACAATGAGTAGGAGACTAGTAGCATACAGCTAAAGACTAATGATTTAAACCCACCATCCTTAAGGTAAGGGCGGGGTGAAGGGTGAGGGTTAGATTCTAGGTCTACAATGAGTAGGAGCCTAGTAGCATACAGCTACAGGCTAATGATTTAAACCCACCATCCTTAAGGTAAGGGCGGGGTGAAGGGTGAGGGTTAGGTTCTAGATTTACAATAAGTAGGAGACTAGTAGCATACAGCCAAAGACTAATGATTTAAACCCACCATCCTTAAGGTAAGAGTGGGGTGAAGGGTGAGGGTTAGATTCTAGGTGTACAATGAGTAGGAGACTAGTAGCATACAGCTACAGGCTAATGATTTAAACCCACCATCCTTAAGGTAAGGGCGGGGTGAAGGGTGAGGGTTAGGTTCTAGATTTACAATGAGTAGGAGACTAATAGCATACAGCCAAAGACTAATGATTTAAACCCACCATCCTTAAGGTAAGGGCGGGGTGAAGAGTGAAGGTTAGATTCTAGGTTTACAATGAGTAGGAGACTAGTAGCATACAGCTAAAGACTAATGATTTAAACCCACCATCCTTAAGGTAAGGGCGGGGTGAAGAGTGAAGGTTAGATTCTAGGTTTACTATGAGTAGGAGACTAGTAGCATACAGCTAAAGACCAATGATTTAAACCCACCATCCTTAAGGTAAGGGCGGGGTGAAGGGTGAGGGTGAGGGTTAGGGTTAGGGTTAGGGTTAGGGTTAGGTGGAGTAGATGGAGTAGATGTATCTCAGTGACATCCCCCTGAATCAGTACCTTGACCAAAACAGTTTGGAGTAGAGAGTCACTGGCAATGCACGGGCCGGCGCGTGTCACTCAGAAACTCCCCTCCAATGTTGGTTTGTCTCAATGTAGAATAGAAAAACAGAATAGGAAAAGATTGAAAAGATAGAATAAAGAACAAACGAGAAAGACAGAATAAATAATACAGAAAAAAGGAAGAAAAAGAAGAAAGAAACAGGGATGGAAAAGAATTTGATGAAGAACAGGTAACAGATGTGGCGTCGTCGTATGACGCTCATCCACACCCGAGCCGGTCTAGGCTTAACCTGTCTCGCCCGATTCCCGCTCCTAAATATAGGAGAAGGAATGGGAGAGGAGAAGAGATGAGCAGGCAGACAATGCTGGAATGTAGAGTTTATAGGTGAAAAGTAAAGTGGGTAGATGGCACGAACTAACCTCCATAATGTTAAACATTCTTCCTAAATGAATACTAATTGGCCACAAGGGGTCTAGATTAAGATTAGCGCTACAACTCAGGGTTAGCTTCTAGAAAGTAAGATTGGTTAAGATTGTAACTAACTTCAGGATTAGGGGTTCAACAGGGATAGAAAAGAACTTGAGAAGGAACAGGTAACAGATGTGGCGTCGTCGTATGACGCTCCTCCACACCCGAGCCGGTCTAGGCTTAACCTGTCTCGCCCGATTCCCGCTCCTAAATGTAGGAGAAGGAATGGGAGAGGAAAAGAGATGAGCAGGCAGAAAATGCTGGAATGTTGAGTTTATAGGTGAAAAATAAAGTGGGTAGATGGCACAAACTAACCTCCATAGTCTTAAACATTCTTGGCTAAAGACTAATAATTAAAACCCACCAACCTTAAGGTTAGGGTGGGGTGAAGGGTGAGGGTTAGATTTCAAGGTCACAATGGGTAGGAGACTAATAGCATACAGCTAAAAACTAATGATTTAAACCCACCATCCTTAAGGTTAGGGTGGGGTGAAGGGTGAGGGTTAGATTCTAAGTTACAATGAGTAGGAGACTAGTAGCATACAGCTAAAGACTAATGATTTAAACCCACCAACCTTAAGGTTAGGGTGGGGTGAAGGGTGAGGGTTAGATTCCAAGGTCACAATGGGTAGGAGACTAATAGCATCCAGCTAAAAACTAATGATTTAAACCCACCATCCTTAAGGTTAGGGTGGGGTGAAGGGTGAGGGTTAGATTTCCAGGTTACAATGGGTAGGAGACTAATAGCATACAGCTAAAAACTAATGATTTAAACCCACCATCCTTAAGGTAAGGGTGGGGTAAAGGGTGAGGGTTAGATTCTAGGTTTGGTTAGGGTTAGAGCGAAAGATCAGGGTCCAGGGCTAAAATTAAGATAAATAGGTGGCATTAACAGACCTCCATAGTTTAAAACCTTATTTATCACCTTATCCTGAACGGCCCAAGGCCTTGGTTAGGGTAAGAGCGAAAGATCAGGGTCAGGGGCTAAAAATAAGATAAATAGGTGGCATTAACAGACCTCCATCGTTTAAAACAATATTTGTAACTCCATCCTAAAACCATATCTATATTTCCTTCCATGAGCGGCGTTAGTTAAGCAAACCCAGAAACTCCTGTAATTGTAATAACCAAGAAGACATCTTTAGGACTAAAAAAATACAATCAAGCAAAATTGAAGAAATCCCAGACAAACATCATAATCATGTAATTTATGTCAACCTGAAATAACACAAAAGATCACTCTTCCTATATAAAGGCAAAGGAAGGGAGCTGAATCATAGTAAGTTGTTGCAGGATTTAGGTTTGGATCTTAAAATGAGTGTATAAGGAAGTGTTAATTTGGATCAATCTCATTTATTCCAAATCTTGACACATCATCAGTAGTGTGCCTTGGTATCAACAGATCGTTTCGGCCTTTTAAACACTATACGATCCTACTCCAAGGTGGCCCGACGAGGTGATCATTCTCGCCGTGTGTCAGACTAAATTTTGAAAAACATCCAAAAGGGATTTATGGCCAGCTCCTGAGAGCATCCGTCACAAGTTGGTTATGTCACCATGTGGTTATGAAGCCATGTATGTCTGGCCTTCTTTGTGCACTTAAGAATCAATTTCTCTTATTATATTTGCAATTAGAGATAGGACAATATTAGCCATCAACTTCTTTTCTCACTCATTACCAACACGCTGTTGTTAAATCAACTCATACATTCACAATTGGGGCTTTATGAAACTCAGAAATTAAACAGTGTTAGCCATCCACTTCATTTCTTATTGATTCCAACAAGCTGTTGTTAAATCAAATCACACTCTGTTGGTGCTGTATGAAAATCAGAAATTGCATACTTTTAGCCATCAACCTCTTTCGTTAATTATTACCAAAAGCTGTTGTTAAATGCAATTATCAATTCACTGCTGGTACTGTATGAGAGCCGGAAATTGAATCCTTTTAGCCATCCACTTCTTTAATCATTCCCAAAAACTGTTGTTAAATGTATTCATCAATTTACTACTGGTGCTGTATGAGAACCAGAAATTGAACACTTTTAGCCATCCACTTCTTTCCTTAATCATTACCAAAAGCTGTTGCTAAATACAATAATCCATTCACTGCTGGTGCTGTATGAAAACAAGAAATTGAACACCTTTAGCCATCAACCTCTTTCGTTAATTATTACCAAAAGCTGTTGTTAAATGCAATTATCAATTCACTGCTGGTACTGTATGAGAGCCGGAAATTGAATCCTTTTAGCCATCCACTTCTTTAATCATTCCCAAAAACTGTTGTTAAATGTATTCATCCATTTACTACTGGTGCTGTATGAGAACCAGAAATTGAACACTTTTAGCCATCCACTTCTTTCCTTAATCATTACCAAAAGCTGTTGCTAAATACAATAATCCATTCACTGCTGGTGCTGTATGAAAACAAGAAATTGAACACCCTTTTAGCCATCCACTTCTTTCCTTAATCATTTCCAAAAACTATTGTTAAATATACTCATGACATCACTGCTGACACTCCATGAAAACCAGTAACTAAAACCAAAAACCTTTATTGTTGGAAATAGCCATTCATAATTACCTTCCGTATTCTAATGTTTTTTTATATTAGAGCCCCAGTCAGCGCAGCAATAAGCTGAACTTAAAGAGTAATAACAAACCTCCTGTAACCGACAGAAACTAAACATTTCACTTTCACCAGGATAAACTAAACCTCAGAAACCGCCAAAGAAAACCAGAAAATAGCTTCATACCTGTAAACCAGTCTACGTTATGGGCTCCGGTTGGCTTTGCTGCGATCAGATGTCAGTTCAATATTCACGCTCCCAACAGTTTAACCGTATTAGGGCTTCAAGTAAAAATCCTTCTGAGCAACAAGCTGCGGTCAGCTGCTGATGTGTCCAGCAACTTCTCCTATGAACAGCACCAAAGCTGTTCGTTCTCTCTCAGCTAACAATATGACTGCGCTCCAAGCTTTATAGGGGGAAAGATAAGGAAGGCGGAGACGTCCCAGCTAACAGAATAACAAAATATTCCCTAAAAACAGCTCATTAACTTCACAAAGGCTTTAAATGACCAAAGAATAAAATACATCTCCAAGTCCGCTCAACCTATTACCAGAGCCCCCACCATCCAGACTGCAAACTAGTGTCTACAGAAGTAATCACAAATGGTAAACAACTCTCTACAAGGCAGCTTATTCACTGCAGCCAAAGCGTCTCCACTAACAACACCCAAAGTCCACCTAAACCACTTACTTTATTTTTTTGCAATATAGATTGACAAGAATTTAAAGTCCCCTATCCAATTTAAATAAGATAACCCCCCACCATCCAGGATGAAAACTAATGACTATAGAAGTAATCACAAATGGTAAACCAACCTCTACAGGGCAGCTAATTAACCACAGCCAAAGCGTCCCCACTCCCCACACCAAACACCAGCCGCCCCCCCTCCCTTCAGATCCCAAATAAGCTTCCCCCGTCAACCTCTAAATAGCACCCTCCAGTGGTGAAAAGAAAGATTATTGTCAGATCCTAAATCAGCTTCTCTTGTCAACCTCTAAATAGCACCATCAAGTGGTGAAAAGAAAGAAACTGTCAGATCCCCAACCAGCTGCCCCTGTCAACCTCCAAATAGCACACTCCAGTGGTGAAAAGAAAGAACTGTCAGATCCCCAACCAGCTACCCCTGTCAACCTCCAAATAGCACACTCCAGTGGTGAAAAGAAAGAATTGTCAGATCCCCAACCAGCTACCCCTGTCAACCTCCAAATAGCACACTCCAGTGGTGAAAAGAAAGAACTGTCAGATCCCCAACAAGCTGCCCCTGTCAACCTCACATCAGCACACTCCGGTGGTGAAAAGAGAGATTACTAAAGTGTTGATAACAGAAATTAAACAGCTGCGTTTAAAATCATAAAGGTGCAGTGCCTTTCATTAATGTTCAAATGAATCCTAATCAAAATATAGTAATTTTATCATATTAAGAGAGAAAAAAAGAAAAAAAAGAGAGAGAGAGAGAGAGAGAGAGAGGGGGGGAGTGGGGAGGGAGTTGGGACTGGAGGGAGGGGAAGGGAAGAAGGGAGGAGGGTGAGGGTTGGAGGCTGTCTAGGGTGGGGCTGTAATGGTTGCCAACCTGTGGTTTTGAGGAGTTCCGTTAGTCCGAAGGCACAGGCGAGGTTAGGTGGAGTAGATGTATCTCAGTGACATCCCCCTGAATCAGTACCTTGACCAAAACAGTTTGGAGTAGAGAGTCACTGGCAATGCACGGGCCGGCGCGTGTCACTCAGAAACTCCCCTCCAATGTTGGTTTGTCTCAATGTAGAATAGAAAAACAGAATAGGAAAAGATTGAAAAGATAGAATAAAGAACAAACGAGAAAGACAGAATAAATAATACAGAAAAAAGGAAGAAAAAGAAGAAAGAAACAGGGATGGAAAAGAATTTGATGAAGAACAGGTAACAGATGTGGCGTCGTCGTATGACGCTCATCCACACCCGAGCCGGTCTAGGCTTAACCTGTCTCGCCCGATTCCCGCTCCTAAATATAGGAGAAGGAATGGGAGAGGAGAAGAGATGAGCAGGCAGACAATGCTGGAATGTAGAGTTTATAGGTGAAAAGTAAAGTGGGTAGATGGCACGAACTAACCTCCATAATGTTAAACATTCTTCCTAAATGAATACTAATTGGCCACAAGGGGTCTAGATTAAGATTAGCGCTACAACTCAGGGTTAGCTTCTAGAAAGTAAGATTGGTTAAGATTGTAACTAACTTCAGGATTAGGGGTTCAACAGGGATAGAAAAGAACTTGAGAAGGAACAGGTAACAGATGTGGCGTCGTCGTATGACGCTCCTCCACACCCGAGCCGGTCTAGGCTTAACCTGTCTCGCCCGATTCCCGCTCCTAAATGTAGGAGAAGGAATGGGAGAGGAAAAGAGATGAGCAGGCAGAAAATGCTGGAATGTTGAGTTTATAGGTGAAAAATAAAGTGGGTAGATGGCACAAACTAACCTCCATAGTCTTAAACATTCTTGGCTAAAGACTAATAATTAAAACCCACCAACCTTAAGGTTAGGGTGGGGTGAAGGGTGAGGGTTAGATTTCAAGGTCACAATGGGTAGGAGACTAATAGCATACAGCTAAAAACTAATGATTTAAACCCACCATCCTTAAGGTTAGGGTGGGGTGAAGGGTGAGGGTTAGATTCTAAGTTACAATGAGTAGGAGACTAGTAGCATACAGCTAAAGACTAATGATTTAAACCCACCAACCTTAAGGTTAGGGTGGGGTGAAGGGTGAGGGTTAGATTCCAAGGTCACAATGGGTAGGAGACTAATAGCATCCAGCTAAAAACTAATGATTTAAACCCACCATCCTTAAGGTTAGGGTGGGGTGAAGGGTGAGGGTTAGATTTCCAGGTTACAATGGGTAGGAGACTAATAGCATACAGCTAAAAACTAATGATTTAAACCCACCATCCTTAAGGTAAGGGTGGGGTAAAGGGTGAGGGTTAGATTCTAGGTTTGGTTAGGGTTAGGGTTAGGTGGAGTAGATGGAGTAGATGTATCTCAGTGACATCCCCCTGAATCAGTACCTTGACCAAAACAGTTTGGAGTAGAGAGTCACTGGCAATGCACGGGCCGGCGCGTGTCACTCAGAAACTCCCCTCCAATGTTGGTTTGTCTCAATGTAGAATAGAAAAACAGAATAGGAAAAGATTGAAAAGATAGAATAAAGAACAAACGAGAAAGACAGAATAAATAATACAGAAAAAAGGAAGAAAAAGAAGAAAGAAACAGGGATGGAAAAGAATTTGATGAAGAACAGGTAACAGATGTGGCGTCGTCGTATGACGCTCATCCACACCCGAGCCGGTCTAGGCTTAACCTGTCTCGCCCGATTCCCGCTCCTAAATATAGGAGAAGGAATGGGAGAGGAGAAGAGATGAGCAGGCAGACAATGCTGGAATGTAGAGTTTATAGGTGAAAAGTAAAGTGGGTAGATGGCACGAACTAACCTCCATAATGTTAAACATTCTTCCTAAATGAATACTAATTGGCCACAAGGGGTCTAGATTAAGATTAGCGCTACAACTCAGGGTTAGCTTCTAGAAAGTAAGATTGGTTAAGATTGTAACTAACTTCAGGATTAGGGGTTCAACAGGGATAGAAAAGAACTTGAGAAGGAACAGGTAACAGATGTGGCGTCGTCGTATGACGCTCATCCACACCCGAGCCGGTCTAGGCTTAACCTGTCTCGCCCAATTCCCGCTCCTAAATGTAGGAGAAGGAATGGGAGAGGAAAAGAGATGAGCAGGCAGAAAATGCTGGAATGTTGAGTTTATAGGTGAAAAATAAAGTGGGTAGATGGCACAAACTAACCTCCATAGTCTTAAACATTCTTGGCTAAAGACTAATAATTAAAACCCACCAACCTTAAGGTTAGGGTGGGGTGAAGGGTGAGGGTTAGATTTCAAGGTCACAATGGGTAGGAGACTAATAGCATACAGCTAAAAACTAATGATTTAAACCCACCATCCTTAAGGTTAGGGTGGGGTGAAGGGTGAGGGTTAGATTTCAAGGTTACAATGGGTAGGAGACTAATAGCATACAGCTAAAAACTAATAATTTAAACCCACCATCCTTAAGGTTAGGGTGGGGTGAAGGGTGAGGGTTAGATTCTAAGTTACAATGAGTAGGAGACTAGTAGCATACAGCTAAAGACTAATGATTTAAACCCACCAACCTTAAGGTTAGGGTGGGGTGAAGGGTGAGGGTTAGATTCCAAGGTCACAATGGGTAGGAGACTAATAGCATCCAGCTAAAAACTAATAATTTAAACCCACCATCCTTAAGGTAAGGGTGGGGTGAAGGGTGAGGGTTAGATTTCAAGGTCACAATGGGTAGGAGACTAATAGCATACAGCTAAAAACTAATGATTTAAACCCACCATCCTTAAGGTTAGGGTGGGGTAAAGGGTGAGGGTTAGATTCTAGGTTTGGTTAGGGTTAGAGCGAAAGATCAGGGTCCAGGGCTAAAATTAAGATAAATAGGTGGCATTAACAGACCTCCATAGTTTAAAACCTTATTTATCACCTTATCCTGAACGGCCCCAGGCCTTGGTTAGGGTAAGAGCGAAAGATCAGGGTCAGGGGCTAAAAATAAGATAAATAGGTGGCATTAACAGACCTCCATCGTTTAAAACAATATTTGTAACTCCATCCTAAAACCATATCTATATTTCCTTCCATGAGCGGCGTTAGTTAAGCAAACCCAGAAACTCCTGTAATTGTAATAACCAAGAAGACATCTTTAGGACTAAAAAAATACAATCAAGCAAAATTGAAGAAATCCCAGACAAACATCATAATCATGTAATTTATGTCAACCTGAAATAACACAAAAGATCACTCTTCCTATATAAAGGCAAAGGAAGGGAGCTGAATCATAGTAAGTTGTTGCAGGATTTAGGTTTGGATCTTAAAATGAGTGTATAAGGAAGTGTTAATTTGGATCAATCTCATTTATTCCAAATCTTGACACATCATCAGTAGTGTGCCTTGGTATCAACAGATCGTTTCGGCCTTTTAAACACTATACGATCCTACTCCAAGGTGGCCCGACGAGGTGATCATTCTCGCCGTGTGTCAGACTAAATTTTGAAAAACATCCAAAAGGGATTTATGGCCAGCTCCTGAGAGCATCAGTCACAAGTTGGTTATGTCACCATGTAGTTATGAAGCCATGTATGTCTGGCCTTCTTTGTGCACTTAAGAATTAATTTCTCTTATTATATTTGCAATTAGAGATAGGACAATATTAGCCATCAACTTCTTTTCTCACTCATTACCAACAAGCTGTTGTTAAATCAACTCATACATTCACCATTGGGGCTTTATGAAAATCAGAAATTAAACAGTGTTAGCCATCCACTTTATTTCTTATTGATTCCAACAAGCTGTTGTTAAATCAAATCACACTCTGTTGGTGCTGTATGAAAACCAGAAATTGCATACTTTTAGCCATCAACCTCTTTCGTTAATTATTACCAAAAGCTGTTGTTAAATGCAATTATCAATTCACTGCTGGTACTGTATGAGAGCCGGAAATTGAATCCTTTTAGCCATCCACTTCTTTAATCATTCCCAAAAACTGTTGTTAAATGTATTCATCCATTTACTACTGGTGCTGTATGAGAACCAGAAATTGAACACTTTTAGCCATCCCTTTCTTTCCTTAATCATTACCAAAAGCTGTTGCTAAATACAATAATCCATTCACTGCTGGTGCTGTATGAAAACAAGAAATTAAACACCCTTTTAGCCATCCACTTCTTTCCTTAATCATTTCCAAAAACTATTGTTAAATATACTCATGACATCACTGCTGACACTCCATGAAAACCAGTAACTAAAACCAAAAACCTTTATTGTTGGAAATAGCCATTCATAATTACCTTCCGTATTCTAATGTTTTTTTATATTAGAGCCCCAGTCAGTGCAGCAATAAGCTGAACTTAAAGAGTAATAACAAACCTCCTGTAACCGACAGAAACTAAACATTTCACTTTCACCAGGATAAACTAAACCTCAGAAACCGCCAAAGAAAACCAGAAAATAGCTTCATACCTGTAAACCAGTCTACGTTATGGGCTCCGGTTGGCTTTGCTGCGATCAGATGTCAGTTCAATATTCACGCTCCCAACAGTTTAACCGTATTAGGGCTTCAAGTAAAAATCCTTCTGAGCAACAAGCTGCGGTCAGCTGCTGATGTGTCCAGCAACTTCTCCTATGAACAGCACCAAAGCTGTTCGTTCTCTCTCAGCTAACAATATGACTGCGCTCCAAGCTTTATAGGGGGAAAGATAAGGAAGGCGGAGACGTCCCAGCTAACAGAATAACAAAATATTCCCTAAAAACAGCTCATTAACTTCACAAAGGCTTTAAATGACCAAAGAATAAAATACATCTCCAAGTCCGCTCAACCTATTACCAGAGCCCCCACCATCCAGACTGCAAACTAGTGTCTACAGAAGTAATCACAAATGGTAAACAACTCTCTACAAGGCAGCTTATTCACTGCAGCCAAAGCGTCTCCACTAACAACACCCAAAGTCAACCTAAACCACTTACTTTATTTTTTTGCAATATAGATTGACAAGAATTTAAAGTCCCCTATCCAATTTAAATAAGATAACCCCCCACCATCCAGGATGCAAACTAATGACTATAGAAGTAATCACAAATGGTAAACCAACCTCTACAGGGCAGCTAATTAACCACAGCCAAAGCGTCCCCACTCCCCACACCAAACACCAGCCGCCCCCCCTCCCTTCAGATCCCAAATAAGCTTCCCCCGTCAACCTCTAAATAGCACCCTCCAGTGGTGAAAAGAAAGATTATTGTCAGATCCTAAATCAGCTTCTCTTGTCAACCTCTAAATAGCACCATCAAGTGGTGAAAAGAAAGAAACTGTCAGATCCCCAACCAGCTGCCCCTGTCAACCTCCAAATAGCACACTCCAGTGGTGAAAAGAAAGAACTGTCCGATCCCCAACAAGCTGACCCTGTCAACCTCACATCAGCACACTCCGGTGGTGAAAAGAAAGATTACTAAAGTGTTGATAACAGAAATTAAACAGCTGCGTTTAAAATCATAAAGGTGCAGTGCCTTTCATTAATGTTCAAATGAATCCTAATCAAAATATAGTAATTTTATCATATTAAGAGAGAAAAAAAGAAAAAAAGAGAGAGAGAGAGAGAGGGGGGGGGGGGAGTGGGGAGGGAGTTGGGACTGGAGGGAGGGGAAGGGAAGAAGGGAGGAGGGTGAGGGTTGGAGGCTGTCTAGGGTGGGGCTGTAATGGTTGCCAACCTGTGGTTTTGAGGAGTTCCGTTAGTCCGAAGGCACAGGCGAGGTTAGGTGGAGTAGATGTATCTCAGTGACATCCCCCTGAATCAGTACCTTGACCAAAACAGTTTGGAGTAGAGAGTCACTGGCAATGCACGGGCCGGCGCGTGTCACTCAGAAACTCCCCTCCAATGTTGGTTTGTCTCAATGTAGAATAGAAAAACAGAATAGGAAAAGATTGAAAAGATAGAATAAAGAACAAACGAGAAAGACAGAATAAATAATACAGAAAAAAGGAAGAAAAAGAAGAAAGAAACAGGGATGGAAAAGAATTTGATGAAGAACAGGTAACAGATGTGGCGTCGTCGTATGACGCTCATCCACACCCGAGCCGGTCTAGGCTTAACCTGTCTCGCCCGATTCCCGCTCCTAAATATAGGAGAAGGAATGGGAGAGGAGAAGAGATGAGCAGGCAGACAATGCTGGAATGTAGAGTTTATAGGTGAAAAGTAAAGTGGGTAGATGGCACGAACTAACCTCCATAATGTTAAACATTCTTCCTAAATGAATACTAATTGGCCACAAGGGGTCTAGATTAAGATTAGCGCTACAACTCAGGGTTAGCTTCTAGAAAGTAAGATTGGTTAAGATTGTAACTAACTTCAGGATTAGGGGTTCAACAGGGATAGAAAAGAACTTGAGAAGGAACAGGTAACAGATGTGGCGTCGTCGTATGACGCTCATCCACACCCGAGCCGGTCTAGGCTTAACCTGTCTCGCCCAATTCCCGCTCCTAAATGTAGGAGAAGGAATGGGAGAGGAAAAGAGATGAGCAGGCAGAAAATGCTGGAATGTTGAGTTTATAGGTGAAAAATAAAGTGGGTAGATGGCACAAACTAACCTCCATAGTCTTAAACATTCTTGGCTAAAGACTAATAATTAAAACCCACCAACCTTAAGGTTAGGGTGGGGTGAAGGGTGAGGGTTAGATTTCAAGGTCACAATGGGTAGGAGACTAATAGCATACAGCTAAAAACTAATGATTTAAACCCACCATCCTTAAGGTTAGGGTGGGGTGAAGGGTGAGGGTTAGATTTCAAGGTTACAATGGGTAGGAGACTAATAGCATACAGCTAAAAACTAATAATTTAAACCCACCATCCTTAAGGTTAGGGTGGGGTGAAGGGTGAGGGTTAGATTCTAAGTTACAATGAGTAGGAGACTAGTAGCATACAGCTAAAGACTAATGATTTAAACCCACCAACCTTAAGGTTAGGGTGGGGTGAAGGGTGAGGGTTAGATTCCAAGGTCACAATGGGTAGGAGACTAATAGCATCCAGCTAAAAACTAATAATTTAAACCCACCATCCTTAAGGTAAGGGTGGGGTGAAGGGTGAGGGTTAGATTTCAAGGTCACAATGGGTAGGAGACTAATAGCATACAGCTAAAAACTAATGATTTAAACCCACCATCCTTAAGGTTAGGGTGGGGTAAAGGGTGAGGGTTAGATTCTAGGTTTGGTTAGGGTTAGAGCGAAAGATCAGGGTCCAGGGCTAAAATTAAGATAAATAGGTGGCATTAACAGACCTCCATAGTTTAAAACCTTATTTATCACCTTATCCTGAACGGCCCCAGGCCTTGGTTAGGGTAAGAGCGAAAGATCAGGGTCAGGGGCTAAAAATAAGATAAATAGGTGGCATTAACAGACCTCCATCGTTTAAAACAATATTTGTAACTCCATCCTAAAACCATATCTATATTTCCTTCCATGAGCGGCGTTAGTTAAGCAAACCCAGAAACTCCTGTAATTGTAATAACCAAGAAGACATCTTTAGGACTAAAAAAATACAATCAAGCAAAATTGAAGAAATCCCAGACAAACATCATAATCATGTAATTTATGTCAACCTGAAATAACACAAAAGATCACTCTTCCTATATAAAGGCAAAGGAAGGGAGCTGAATCATAGTAAGTTGTTGCAGGATTTAGGTTTGGATCTTAAAATGAGTGTATAAGGAAGTGTTAATTTGGATCAATCTCATTTATTCCAAATCTTGACACATATTCAGTAGTGTGCCTTGGTATCAACAGATCGTTTCGGCCTTTTAAACACTATACGATCCTACTCCAAGGTGGCCCGACGAGGTGATCATTCTCGCCGTGTGTCAGACTAAATTTTGAAAAACATCCAAAAGGGATTTATGGCCATTTCCTGAGAGCATCAGTCACAAGTTGGTTATGTCACCATGTAGTTATGAAGCCATGTATGTCTGGCCTTCTTTGTGCACTTAAGAATCAATTTCTCTTATTATATTTGCAATTAGAAATAGGACAATATTAGCCATCAACTTCTTTTCTCACTCATTACCAACAAGCTGTTGTTAAATCAACTCATACATTCACCATTGGGGCTTTATGAAAATCAGAAATTAAACAGTGTTAGCCATCCACTTTATTTCTTATTGATTCCAACAAGCTGTTGTTAAATCAAATCACACTCTGTTGGTGCTGTATGAAAACCAGAAATTGCATACTTTTAGCCATCAACCTCTTTCGTTAATTATTACCAAAAGCTGTTGTTAAATGCAATTATCAATTCACTGCTGGTACTGTATGAGAGCCGGAAATTGAATCCTTTTAGCCATCCACTTCTTTAATCATTCCCAAAAACTGTTGTTAAATGTATTCATCCATTTACTACTGGTGCTGTATGAGAACCAGAAATTGAACACTTTTAGCCATCCCTTTCTTTCCTTAATCATTACCAAAAGCTGTTGCTAAATACAATAATCCATTCACTGCTGGTGCTGTATGAAAACAAGAAATTAAACACCCTTTTAGCCATCCACTTCTTTCCTTAATCATTTCCAAAAACTATTGTTAAATATACTCATGACATCACTGCTGACACTCCATGAAAACCAGTAACTAAAACCAAAAACCTTTATTGTTGGAAATAGCCATTCATAATTACCTTCCGTATTCTAATGTTTTTTTATATTAGAGCCCCAGTCAGTGCAGCAATAAGCTGAACTTAAAGAGTAATAACAAACCTCCTGTAACCGACAGAAACTAAACATTTCACTTTCACCAGGATAAACTAAACCTCAGAAACCGCCAAAGAAAACCAGAAAATAGCTTCATACCTGTAAACCAGTCTACGTTAGGGTTAGGGTTAGGGTTAGGGTTAGGGTTAGGGTTAGGGTGGGTTAGGGTTAGGGTTAGGGTTAGGGTTAGGGTTAGGGTTAGGGTTTGGGTTAGGGTTAGGGTTAGGGTTTGGGTTAGGGTTAGGGTTAGGGTTAGGGTTAGGGTTAGGGTTAGGATATGGGGTTTTGACGACCGTCGGTACCCCCAAAATGAAACTTTGAAGGCGAATAACTCCGGATAGGAAGGTGCTAGAGACTTGAAACCAAGTTCTACCCCCCCTACCAACGGGTCTGGCTTTCGATTGGTGCCATCCGTTTGGCTCTACGACCTTCCGGTCCGGAGATACGCCCACTTTTTGACTTCCGGTTGCCTGTATCTCCGGAACGGAAGGTCGTAGAAACTCGCGGAGACCACCGTTGGATTCAGAAGGGTCGAATTATGGCAGACGGAGCTTGGTTGCGAGTCTCTACGACCTTCCGTTCCGGAGATATCCGCCGTTGAAGTCGTCCCATTGAAACGAATGGGAGGCGGGTGACCGAAAAATTTCTAAGTGCCAGGGCCCAAATCCTTCCCCCAGAAACCTCATAGGAGCACGTTTCAGAGCATTTGGAGTCCAATGGTACCTACTTTGAGTGACCAGTTTTCCCAAACCATACTTAGGGTAAGTGTAAGTGATAGGGTAAGTGATAGTGAAATTGTATGTGTGAGTGTTAAGGTAAGAGTAAGTGATAGGGTAGGTGATAGTGAAAGAGTCTGTTGCCCTGTGATCCTCTGAGTGGAGACGGACAAGGTGATGTGCTCCCTAGGTCTGTATGTGTTAGGGTAAGAGTAAGTGATAGGGTAGGTGATAGTGTAAGTGTAAGAGTCCGTTACCTTGTGACGGTCCTCTGCGTGGAGCCGGACAAGGGGGTGTGCTCCCGAGGTCTGTCAGAGACAGACTGAGCGTTGTAGGGCAGTTTGTGTCCCTTTAAATGCATTTAAATGTAATTTAATGTAATTTTATTAAAAATACCAAATTTCAAGTGACTTTATCTCTTGATAGGAAGGTCGTAGGAAGAAACCGATGGCACCTACCCCCCCAAAGTCGATGTCTGGCTTTCCAACGGTGGAAACCCCGTAGTTCTACGCCCCACCTGAGGTGAGATAATGTCGTTTTTACAGTGTATTTTCTGTATCTCCGGAACGGAAGGTCGTAGAAACTCGGGGAGACCACCGTTGGATTCAGAAGGGTCGAATTAGGGCAGGCGGAAGGTGGTTTGGAGTCTCTACGACCTTCCGTTCTGGAGATATAAGAGGTCAAAGTTTGGCAAACTTGGTCCTACTTTATCTCATCAACCGATCGTCACAGAAACAAGAGGACAAAACCTGTGCCCTGCCTAGACCACGCCGGATCCAACGGTGAAAACCCCGAGTCTCTATGACCTTTGGTTCCGGAGATATAGAAGGTCGAGTGTGGGACATTCGTCCTTCTTTATCTCATCAACCGATCGTCACAGAAACAAGCGGACAAAACCTGTGAACTGTCTAGACCAAGCCGGATCCAACGGTGAAAACCCCGAGTCTCTACGACCTTCCGTTCCGGAGATATCCGCCGTTGAAGTCGTCCCATTGAAACGAATGGGAGGCGGGTGACCGAAAAATTTCTAAGTGCCAGGGCCCAAATCCTTCCCCCAGAAACCTCATAGGAGCACGTTTCAGAGCATTTGAAGTCCAATGGTACCTACTTTGAGTGACCAGTTTTCCCAACCCATACTTAGGGTAAGTGTAAGTGATAGGGTAAGTGATAGTGAAATTGTATGTGTGAGTGTTAAGGTAAGAGTAAGTGATAGGGTAGGTGATAGTGAAAGGGTTAGGGTTAGGGTTAGGGTTAGGAATAGGGAGTAAGTACCACTTTGTGGGTTAGGTGGAGTAGATGGAGTAGATAAATCTCAGTGAGTTCCCCCTGAATTGGTAAATTAACCAAAACAGTTTGAATAGGGAGTCACTGGCAATGCACGGGCCGTCGCATGTCACTCTGGAACCCCTCCCCAACCGTTGGTTCGTATCAATAAAAAGTAAAACAATAGAGTAGGGAAAAAATAAAAGGATCCAATAAAGGAACACTAAGAAGTAGCAAAAATTAGAATAAATAAAGAAGAATAAAGAAAAAAACTAGGTTGGAACAAAAACCGGTACGGAACAGGTACCCGATCTGGTGTCATGGTGTAATGTCACCCACATCCGAGCCAGCATTGGTAAACCATGGTCCTCCCAAGTTCAAATCCAAAGTGTAGCAGAGAGGGAAGGGGAAAGGCCAAGAGATAAGAACAGAATAGAGAATACAGAAAAAATCCTTAAGGTAAGGGCGGGGTGAAGGGTTAGGGTTAGGGTTAGGGTTAGGGTTAGGGTTAGGGTTAGGGTTAGGGTTAGGTGGAGTAGATGGAGTAGATGTATCTCAGTGACATCCCCCTGAATCAGTACCTTGACCAAAACAGTTTGGAGTAGAGAGTCACTGGCAATGCACGGGCCGGCGCGTGTCACTCAGAAACTCCCCTCCAATGTTGGTTTGTCTCAATGTAGAATAGAAAAACAGAATAGGAAAAGATTGAAAAGATAGAATAAAGAACAAACGAGAAAGACAGAATAAATAATACAGAAAAAAGGAAGAAAAAGAAAAAAGAAACAGGGATGGAAAAGAATTTGATGAAGAACAGGTAACAGATGTGGCGTCGTCGTATGACGCTCATCCACACCCGAGCCGGTCTAGGCTTAACCTGTCTCGCCCGATTCCCGCTCCTAAATATAGGAGAAGGAATGGGAGAGGAGAAGAGATAAGCAGGCAGACAATGCTGGAATGTAGAGTTTATAGGTGAAAAGTAAAGTGGGTAGATGGCACGAACTAACCTCCATAATGTTAAACATTCTTCCTAAATGAATACTAATTGGCCACAAGGGGTCTAGATTAAGATTAGCGCTACAACTCAGGGTTAGCTTCTAGAAAGTAAGATTGGTTAAGATTGTAACTAACTTCAGGATTAGGGGTTCAACAGGGATAGAAAAGAACTTGAGAAGGAACAGGTAACAGATGTGGCGTCGTCGTATGACGCTCCTCCACACCCGAGCCGGTCTAGGCTTAACCTGTCTCGCCCGATTCCCGCTCCTAAATGTAGGAGAAGGAATGGGAGAGGAAAAGAGATGAGCAGGCAGAAAATGCTGGAATGTTGATTTTATAGGTGAAAAATAAAGTGGGTAGATGGCACAAACTAACCTCCATAGTCTTAAACATTCTTGGCTAAAGACTAATAATTAAAACCCACCAACCTTAAGGTTAGGGTGGGGTGAAGGGTGAGGGTTAGATTTCAAGGTCACAATGGGTAGGAGACTAATAGCATACAGCTAAAAACTAATGATTTAAACCCACCATCCTTAAGGTTAGGGTGGGGTGAAGGGTGAGGGTTAGATTTCAAGGTTACAATGGGTAGGAGACTAATAGCATACAGCTAAAAACTAATAATTTAAACCCACCATCCTTAAGGTTAGGGTGGGGTGAAGGGTGAGGGTTAGATTCTAAGTTACAATGAGTAGGAGGCTAGTAGCATACAGCTAAAGACTAATGATTTAAACCCACCAACCTTAAGGTTAGGGTGGGGTGAAGGGTGAGGGTTAGATTCCAAGGTCACAATGGGTAGGAGACTAATAGCATCCAGCTAAAAACTAATGATTTAAACCCACCATCCTTAAGGTTAGGGTGGGGTGAAGGGTGAGGGTTAGATTCTAAGTTACAATGAGTAGGAGACTAGTAGCATACAGCTAAAACCTAATGATTTAAACCCACCATCCTTAAGGTAAGGGTGGGTTAAAGGGTGAGGGTTAGATTCTAGGTTTGGTTAGGGTTAGAGCGAAAGATCAGGGTCAGGGGCTAAAAATAAGATAAATAAGTGGCATTAACAGACCTCCATCGTTTAAAACAATATTTGTAACTCCATCCTAAAACCATATTTATATTTCCTTCCATGAGCGGCGTTAGTTAAGCAAACCCAGAAACTCCTGTAATTGTAATAACCAAGAAGACATCTTTAGGACTAAAAAAATACAATCAAGCAAAATTGAAGAAATCCCAGACAAACATCATAATCATGTAATTTATGTCAACCTGAAATAACACAAAAGATCACTCTTCCTATATAAAGGCAAAGGAAGGGAGCTGAATCATAGTAAGTTGTTGCAGGATTTAGGTTTGGATCTCAAAATGAGTGTATAAGGAAGTGTTAATTTGGATCAATCTCATTTATTCCAAATCTTGACACATCATCAGTAGTGTGCCTTGGTATCAACAGATCGTTTCGGCCTTTTAAACACTATACGATCCTACTCCAAGGTGGCCCGACGAGGTGATCATTCTCGCCGTGTGTCAGACTAAATTTTGAAAAACATCCAAAAGGGATTTATGGCCAGCTCCTGAGAGCATCAGTCACAAGTTGGTTATGTCACCATGTAGTTATGAAGCCATGTATGTCTGGCCTTCTTTGTGCACTTAAGAATCAATTTCTCTTATTATATTTGCAATTAGAAATAGGACAATATTAGCCATCAACTTCTTTTCTCACTCATTACCAACAAGCTGTTGTTAAATCAACTCATACATTCACCATTGGGGCTTTATGAAAATCAGAAATTAAACAGTGTTAGCCATCCACTTTATTTCTTATTGATTCCAACAAGCTGTTGTTAAATCAAATCACACTCTGTTGGTGCTGTATGAAAACCAGAAATTGCATACTTTTAGCCATCAACCTCTTTCGTTAATTATTACCAAAAGCTGTTGTTAAATGCAATTATCAATTCACTGCTGGTACTGTATGAGAGCCGGAAATTGAATCCTTTTAGCCATCCACTTCTTTAATCATTCCCAAAAACTGTTGTTAAATGTATTCATCCATTTACTACTGGTGCTGTATGAGAACCAGAAATTGAACACTTTTAGCCATCCACTTCTTTCCTTAATCATTACCAAAAGCTGTTGCTAAATACAATAATCCAGTCACTGCTGGTGCTGTATGAAAACAAGAAATTGAACACCCTTTTAGCCATCCACTTCTTTCCTTAATCATTTCCAAAAACTATTGTTAAATATACTCATGACAACACTGCTGACACTCCATGAAAACCAGTAACTAAAACCAAAAACCTTTATTGTTGGAAATAGCCATTCATAATTACCTTCCGTATTCTAATGTTTTTTTATATTAGAGCCCCAGTCAGCGCAGCAATAAGCTGAACTTAAAGAGTAATAACAAACCTCCTGTAACCGACAGAAACTAAACATTTCACTTTCACCAGGATAAACTAAACCTCAGAAACCGCCAAAGAAAACCAGAAAATAGCTTCATACCTGTAAACCAGTCTACGTTATGGGCTCCGGTTGGCTTTGCTGCGATCAGATGTCAGTTCAATATTCACGCTCCCAACAGTTTAACCGTATTAGGGCTTCAAGTAAAAATCCTTCTGAGCAACAAGCTGCGGTCAGCTGCTGATGTGTCCAGCGACTTCTCCTATGAACAGCACCAAAGCTGTTCGTTCTCTCTCAGCTAACAATATGACTGCGCTCCAAGCTTTATAGGGGGAAAGATAAGGAAGGCGGAGACGTCCCAGCTAACAGAATAACAAAATATTCCCTAAAAACAGCTCATTAACTTCACAAAGGCTTTAAATGACCAAAGAATAAAATACATCTCCAAGTCCGCTCAACCTATTACCAGAGCCCCCACCATCCAGACTGCAAACTAGTGTCTACAGAAGTAATCACAAATGGTAAACAACTCTCTACAAGGCAGCTTATTCACTGCAGCCAAAGCGTCTCCACTAACAACACCCAAAGTCCACCTAAACCACTTACTTTATTTTTTTGCAATATAGATTGACAAGAATTTAAAGTCCCCTATCCAATTTAAATAAGATAACCCCCCACCATCCAGGATGCAAACTAATGACTATAGAAGTAATCACAAATGGTAAACCAACCTCTACAGGGCAGCTAATTAACCACAGCCAAAGCGTCCCCACTCCCAACACCAAACACCAGCCGCCCCCCCTCCCTTCAGATCCCAAATAAGCTTCCCCCGTCAACCTCTAAATAGCACCCTCCAGTGGTGAAAAGAAAGATTATTGTCAGATCCTAAATCAGCTTCTCTTGTCAACCTCTAAATAGCACCATCAAGTGGTGAAAAGAAAGAAACTGTCAGATCCCCAACCAGCTGCCCCTGTCAACCTCCAAATAGCACACTCCAGTGGTGAAAAGAAAGAACTGTCAGATCCCCAACCAGCTACCCCTGTCAACCTCCAAATAGCACACTCCAGTGGTGAAAAGAAAGAACTGTCAGATCCCCAACCAACTACCCCTGTCAACCTCCAAATAGCACACTCCAGTGGTGAAAAGAAAGAACTGTCCGATCCCCAACAAGCTGCCCCTGTCAACCTCACATCAGCACACTCCGGTGGTGAAAAGAGAGATTACCAAAGTGTTGATAACAGAAATTAAACAGCTGCGTTTAAAATCATAAAGGTGCAGTGCCTTTCATTAATGTTCAAATGAATCCTAATCAAAATATAGTAATTTTATCATATTAAGAGAGAAAAAAAAGAGAGAGAGAGAGAGAGAGAGAGAGAGAGAGAGAGAGAGGGAGTGGGGAGGGAGTTGGGACTGGAGGGAGGGGAAGGGAAGAAGGGAGGAGGGTGAGGGTTGGAGGCTGTCTAGGGTGGGGCTGTAATGGTTGCCAACCTGTGGTTTTGAGGAGTTCCGTTAGTCCGAAGGCACAGGCGAGGTTAGGTGGAGTAGATGTATCTCAGTGACATCCCCCTGAATCAGTACCTTGACCAAAACAGTTTGGAGTAGAGAGTCACTGGCAATGCACGGGCCGGCGCGTGTCACTCAGAAACTCCCCTCCAATGTTGGTTTGTCTCAATGTAGAATAGAAAAACAGAATAGGAAAAGATTGAAAAGATAGAATAAAGAACAAACGAGAAAGACAGAATAAATAATACAGAAAAAAGGAAGAAAAAGAAAAAAGAAACAGGGATGGAAAAGAATTTGATGAAGAACAGGTAACAGATGTGGCGTCGTCGTATGACGCTCATCCACACCCGAGCCGGTCTAGGCTTAACCTGTCTCGCCCGATTCCCGCTCCTAAATATAGGAGAAGGAATGGGAGAGGAGAAGAGATAAGCAGGCAGACAATGCTGGAATGTAGAGTTTATAGGTGAAAAGTAAAGTGGGTAGATGGCACGAACTAACCTCCATAATGTTAAACATTCTTCCTAAATGAATACTAATTGGCCACAAGGGGTCTAGATTAAGATTAGCGCTACAACTCAGGGTTAGCTTCTAGAAAGTAAGATTGGTTAAGATTGTAACTAACTTCAGGATTAGGGGTTCAACAGGGATAGAAAAGAACTTGAGAAGGAACAGGTAACAGATGTGGCGTCGTCGTATGACGCTCCTCCACACCCGAGCCGGTCTAGGCTTAACCTGTCTCGCCCGATTCCCGCTCCTAAATGTAGGAGAAGGAATGGGAGAGGAAAAGAGATGAGCAGGCAGAAAATGCTGGAATGTTGATTTTATAGGTGAAAAATAAAGTGGGTAGATGGCACAAACTAACCTCCATAGTCTTAAACATTCTTGGCTAAAGACTAATAATTAAAACCCACCAACCTTAAGGTTAGGGTGGGGTGAAGGGTGAGGGTTAGATTTCAAGGTCACAATGGGTAGGAGACTAATAGCATACAGCTAAAAACTAATGATTTAAACCCACCATCCTTAAGGTTAGGGTGGGGTGAAGGGTGAGGGTTAGATTTCAAGGTTACAATGGGTAGGAGACTAATAGCATACAGCTAAAAACTAATAATTTAAACCCACCATCCTTAAGGTTAGGGTGGGGTGAAGGGTGAGGGTTAGATTCTAAGTTACAATGAGTAGGAGGCTAGTAGCATACAGCTAAAGACTAATGATTTAAACCCACCAACCTTAAGGTTAGGGTGGGGTGAAGGGTGAGGGTTAGATTCCAAGGTCACAATGGGTTAGGGTTAGGGTTAGGGTTAGGGTTAGGGTAAGGGTTAGGGTTAGGGTTAGGGTTAGGGTTAGGGTTAGGATATGGGGTTTTGACGACCGTCGGTACCCCCAAAATGAAACTTTGAAGGCGAATAACTCCGGATAGGAAGGTGCTAGAGACTTGAAACCAAGTTCTACCCCCCCTACCAACGGGTCTGGCTTTCGATTGGTGCCATCCGTTTGGCTCTACGACCTTCCGGTCCGGAGATACGCCCACTTTTTGACTTCCGGTTGCCTGTATCTCCGGAACGGAAGGTCGTAGAAACTCGCGGAGACCACCGTTGGATTCAGAAGGGTCGAATTATGGCAGACGGAGCTTGGTTGCGAGTCTCTACGACCTTCCGTTCCGGAGATATCCGCCGTTGAAGTCGTCCCATTGAAACGAATGGGAGGCGGGTGACCGAAAAATTTCTAAGTGCCAGGGCCCAAATCCTTCCCCCAGAAACCTCATAGGAGCACGTTTCAGAGCATTTGGAGTCCAATGGTACCTACTTTGAGTGACCAGTTTTCCCAAACCATACTTAGGGTAAGTGTAAGTGATAGGGTAAGTGATAGTGAAATTGTATGTGTGAGTGTTAAGGTAAGAGTAAGTGATAGGGTAGGTGATAGTGAAAGAGTCTGTTGCCCTGTGATCCTCTGAGTGGAGACGGACAAGGTGATGTGCTCCCTAGGTCTGTATGTGTTAGGGTAAGAGTAAGTGATAGGGTAGGTGATAGTGTAAGTGTAAGAGTCCGTTACCTTGTGACGGTCCTCTGCGTGGAGCCGGACAAGGGGGTGTGCTCCCGAGGTCTGTCAGAGACAGACTGAGCGTTGTAGGGCAGTTTGTGTCCCTTTAAATGCATTTAAATGTAATTTAATGTAATTTTATTAAAATTACCAAATTTCAAGTGACTTTATCTCTTGATAGGAAGGTCGTAGGAAGAAACCGATGGCACCTACCCCCCCAAAGTCGATGTCTGGCTTTCCAACGGTGGAAACCCCGTAGTTCTACGCCCCACCTGAGGTGAGATAATGTCGTTTTTACAGTGTATTTTCTGTATCTCCGGAACGGAAGGTCGTAGAAACTCGGGGAGACCACCGTTGGATTCAGAAGGGTCGAATTAGGGCAGGCGGAAGGTGGTTTGGAGTCTCTACGACCTTCCGTTCTGGAGATATAAGAGGTCAAAGTTTGGCAAACTTGGTCCTACTTTATCTCATCAACCGATCGTCACAGAAACAAGAGGACAAAACCTGTGCCCTGCCTAGACCACGCCGGATCCAACGGTGAAAACCCCGAGTCTCTATGACCTTTGGTTCCGGAGATATAGAAGGTCGAGTGTGGGACATTCGTCCTTCTTTATCTCATCAACCGATCGTCACAGAAACAAGCGGACAAAACCTGTGAACTGTCTAGACCAAGCCGGATCCAACGGTGAAAACCCCGAGTCTCTACGACCTTCCGTTCCGGAGATATCCGCCGTTGAAGTCGTCCCATTGAAACGAATGGGAGGCGGGTGACCGAAAAATTTCTAAGTGCCAGGGCCCAAATCCTTCCCCCAGAAACCTCATAGGAGCACGTTTCAGAGCATTTGAAGTCCAATGGTACCTACTTTGAGTGACCAGTTTTCCCAACCCATACTTAGGGTAAGTGTAAGTGATAGGGTAAGTGATAGTGAAATTGTATGTGTGAGTGTTAAGGTAAGAGTAAGTGATAGGGTAGGTGATAGTGAAAGGGTTAGGGTTAGGGTTAGGGTTAGGAATAGGGAGTAAGTACCACTTTGTGGGTTAGGTGGAGTAGATGGAGTAGATAAATCTCAGTGAGTTCCCCCTGAATTGGTAAATTAACCAAAACAGTTTGAATAGGGAGTCACTGGCAATGCACGGGCCGTCGCATGTCACTCTGGAACCCCTCCCCAACCGTTGGTTCGTATCAATAAAAAGTAAAACAATAGAGTAGGGAAAAAATAAAAGGATCCAATAAAGGAACACTAAGAAGTAGCAAAAATTAGAATAAATAAAGAAGAATAAAGAAAAAAACTAGGTTGGAACAAAAACCGGTACGGAACAGGTACCCGATCTGGTGTCATGGTGTAATGTCACCCACATCCGAGCCAGCATTGGTAAACCATGGTCCTCCCAAGTTCAAATCCAAAGTGTAGCAGAGAGGGAAGGGGAAAGGCCAAGAGATAAGAACAGAATAGAGAATACAGAAAAAATCCTTAAGGTAAGGGCGGGGTGAAGGGTTAGGGTTAGGGTTAGGGTTAGGGTTAGGGTTAGGGTTAGGTGGAGTAGATGGAGTAGATGTATCTCAGTGACATCCCCCTGAATCAGTACCTTGACCAAAACAGTTTGGAGTAGAGAGTCACTGGCAATGCACGGGCCGGCGCGTGTCACTCAGAAACTCCCCTCCAATGTTGGTTTGTCTCAATGTAGAATAGAAAAACAGAATAGGAAAAGATTGAAAAGATAGAATAAAGAACAAACGAGAAAGACAGAATAAATAATACAGAAAAAAGGAAGAAAAAGAAAAAAGAAACAGGGATGGAAAAGAATTTGATGAAGAACAGGTAACAGATGTGGCGTCGTCGTATGACGCTCATCCACACCCGAGCCGGTCTAGGCTTAACCTGTCTCGCCCGATTCCCGCTCCTAAATATAGGAGAAGGAATGGGAGAGGAGAAGAGATAAGCAGGCAGACAATGCTGGAATGTAGAGTTTATAGGTGAAAAGTAAAGTGGGTAGATGGCACGAACTAACCTCCATAATGTTAAACATTCTTCCTAAATGAATACTAATTGGCCACAAGGGGTCTAGATTAAGATTAGCGCTACAACTCAGGGTTAGCTTCTAGAAAGTAAGATTGGTTAAGATTGTAACTAACTTCAGGATTAGGGGTTCAACAGGGATAGAAAAGAACTTGAGAAGGAACAGGTAACAGATGTGGCGTCGTCGTATGACGCTCCTCCACACCCGAGCCGGTCTAGGCTTAACCTGTCTCGCCCGATTCCCGCTCCTAAATGTAGGAGAAGGAATGGGAGAGGAAAAGAGATGAGCAGGCAGAAAATGCTGGAATGTTGATTTTATAGGTGAAAAATAAAGTGGGTAGATGGCACAAACTAACCTCCATAGTCTTAAACATTCTTGGCTAAAGACTAATAATTAAAACCCACCAACCTTAAGGTTAGGGTGGGGTGAAGGGTGAGGGTTAGATTTCAAGGTCACAATGGGTAGGAGACTAATAGCATACAGCTAAAAACTAATGATTTAAACCCACCATCCTTAAGGTTAGGGTGGGGTGAAGGGTGAGGGTTAGATTTCAAGGTTACAATGGGTAGGAGACTAATAGCATACAGCTAAAAACTAATAATTTAAACCCACCATCCTTAAGGTTAGGGTGGGGTGAAGGGTGAGGGTTAGATTCTAAGTTACAATGAGTAGGAGGCTAGTAGCATACAGCTAAAGACTAATGATTTAAACCCACCAACCTTAAGGTTAGGGTGGGGTGAAGGGTGAGGGTTAGATTCCAAGGTCACAATGGGTAGGAGACTAATAGCATCCAGCTAAAAACTAATGATTTAAACCCACCATCCTTAAGGTTAGGGTGGGGTGAAGGGTGAGGGTTAGATTCTAAGTTACAATGAGTAGGAGACTAGTAGCATACAGCTAAAACCTAATGATTTAAACCCACCATCCTTAAGGTAAGGGTGGGTTAAAGGGTGAGGGTTAGATTCTAGGTTTGGTTAGGGTTAGAGCGAAAGATCAGGGTCAGGGGCTAAAAATAAGATAAATAAGTGGCATTAACAGACCTCCATCGTTTAAAACAATATTTGTAACTCCATCCTAAAACCATATTTATATTTCCTTCCATGAGCGGCGTTAGTTAAGCAAACCCAGAAACTCCTGTAATTGTAATAACCAAGAAGACATCTTTAGGACTAAAAAAATACAATCAAGCAAAATTGAAGAAATCCCAGACAAACATCATAATCATGTAATTTATGTCAACCTGAAATAACACAAAAGATCACTCTTCCTATATAAAGGCAAAGGAAGGGAGCTGAATCATAGTAAGTTGTTGCAGGATTTAGGTTTGGATCTCAAAATGAGTGTATAAGGAAGTGTTAATTTGGATCAATCTCATTTATTCCAAATCTTGACACATCATCAGTAGTGTGCCTTGGTATCAACAGATCGTTTCGGCCTTTTAAACACTATACGATCCTACTCCAAGGTGGCCCGACGAGGTGATCATTCTCGCCGTGTGTCAGACTAAATTTTGAAAAACATCCAAAAGGGATTTATGGCCAGCTCCTGAGAGCATCAGTCACAAGTTGGTTATGTCACCATGTAGTTATGAAGCCATGTATGTCTGGCCTTCTTTGTGCACTTAAGAATCAATTTCTCTTATTATATTTGCAATTAGAAATAGGACAATATTAGCCATCAACTTCTTTTCTCACTCATTACCAACAAGCTGTTGTTAAATCAACTCATACATTCACCATTGGGGCTTTATGAAAATCAGAAATTAAACAGTGTTAGCCATCCACTTTATTTCTTATTGATTCCAACAAGCTGTTGTTAAATCAAATCACACTCTGTTGGTGCTGTATGAAAACCAGAAATTGCATACTTTTAGCCATCAACCTCTTTCGTTAATTATTACCAAAAGCTGTTGTTAAATGCAATTATCAATTCACTGCTGGTACTGTATGAGAGCCGGAAATTGAATCCTTTTAGCCATCCACTTCTTTAATCATTCCCAAAAACTGTTGTTAAATGTATTCATCCATTTACTACTGGTGCTGTATGAGAACCAGAAATTGAACACTTTTAGCCATCCACTTCTTTCCTTAATCATTACCAAAAGCTGTTGCTAAATACAATAATCCAGTCACTGCTGGTGCTGTATGAAAACAAGAAATTGAACACCCTTTTAGCCATCCACTTCTTTCCTTAATCATTTCCAAAAACTATTGTTAAATATACTCATGACAACACTGCTGACACTCCATGAAAACCAGTAACTAAAACCAAAAACCTTTATTGTTGGAAATAGCCATTCATAATTACCTTCCGTATTCTAATGTTTTTTTATATTAGAGCCCCAGTCAGCGCAGCAATAAGCTGAACTTAAAGAGTAATAACAAACCTCCTGTAACCGACAGAAACTAAACATTTCACTTTCACCAGGATAAACTAAACCTCAGAAACCGCCAAAGAAAACCAGAAAATAGCTTCATACCTGTAAACCAGTCTACGTTATGGGCTCCGGTTGGCTTTGCTGCGATCAGATGTCAGTTCAATATTCACGCTCCCAACAGTTTAACCGTATTAGGGCTTCAAGTAAAAATCCTTCTGAGCAACAAGCTGCGGTCAGCTGCTGATGTGTCCAGCGACTTCTCCTATGAACAGCACCAAAGCTGTTCGTTCTCTCTCAGCTAACAATATGACTGCGCTCCAAGCTTTATAGGGGGAAAGATAAGGAAGGCGGAGACGTCCCAGCTAACAGAATAACAAAATATTCCCTAAAAACAGCTCATTAACTTCACAAAGGCTTTAAATGACCAAAGAATAAAATACATCTCCAAGTCCGCTCAACCTATTACCAGAGCCCCCACCATCCAGACTGCAAACTAGTGTCTACAGAAGTAATCACAAATGGTAAACAACTCTCTACAAGGCAGCTTATTCACTGCAGCCAAAGCGTCTCCACTAACAACACCCAAAGTCCACCTAAACCACTTACTTTATTTTTTTGCAATATAGATTGACAAGAATTTAAAGTCCCCTATCCAATTTAAATAAGATAACCCCCCACCATCCAGGATGCAAACTAATGACTATAGAAGTAATCACAAATGGTAAACCAACCTCTACAGGGCAGCTAATTAACCACAGCCAAAGCGTCCCCACTCCCAACACCAAACACCAGCCGCCCCCCCTCCCTTCAGATCCCAAATAAGCTTCCCCCGTCAACCTCTAAATAGCACCCTCCAGTGGTGAAAAGAAAGATTATTGTCAGATCCTAAATCAGCTTCTCTTGTCAACCTCTAAATAGCACCATCAAGTGGTGAAAAGAAAGAAACTGTCAGATCCCCAACCAGCTGCCCCTGTCAACCTCCAAATAGCACACTCCAGTGGTGAAAAGAAAGAACTGTCAGATCCCCAACCAGCTACCCCTGTCAACCTCCAAATAGCACACTCCAGTGGTGAAAAGAAAGAACTGTCAGATCCCCAACCAACTACCCCTGTCAACCTCCAAATAGCACACTCCAGTGGTGAAAAGAAAGAACTGTCCGATCCCCAACAAGCTGCCCCTGTCAACCTCACATCAGCACACTCCGGTGGTGAAAAGAGAGATTACCAAAGTGTTGATAACAGAAATTAAACAGCTGCGTTTAAAATCATAAAGGTGCAGTGCCTTTCATTAATGTTCAAATGAATCCTAATCAAAATATAGTAATTTTATCATATTAAGAGAGAAAAAAAAGAGAGAGAGAGAGAGAGAGAGAGAGAGAGAGAGAGAGGGAGTGGGGAGGGAGTTGGGACTGGAGGGAGGGGAAGGGAAGAAGGGAGGAGGGTGAGGGTTGGAGGCTGTCTAGGGTGGGGCTGTAATGGTTGCCAACCTGTGGTTTTGAGGAGTTCCGTTAGTCCGAAGGCACAGGCGAGGTTAGGTGGAGTAGATGTATCTCAGTGACATCCCCCTGAATCAGTACCTTGACCAAAACAGTTTGGAGTAGAGAGTCACTGGCAATGCACGGGCCGGCGCGTGTCACTCAGAAACTCCCCTCCAATGTTGGTTTGTCTCAATGTAGAATAGAAAAACAGAATAGGAAAAGATTGAAAAGATAGAATAAAGAACAAACGAGAAAGACAGAATAAATAATACAGAAAAAAGGAAGAAAAAGAAAAAAGAAACAGGGATGGAAAAGAATTTGATGAAGAACAGGTAACAGATGTGGCGTCGTCGTATGACGCTCATCCACACCCGAGCCGGTCTAGGCTTAACCTGTCTCGCCCGATTCCCGCTCCTAAATATAGGAGAAGGAATGGGAGAGGAGAAGAGATAAGCAGGCAGACAATGCTGGAATGTAGAGTTTATAGGTGAAAAGTAAAGTGGGTAGATGGCACGAACTAACCTCCATAATGTTAAACATTCTTCCTAAATGAATACTAATTGGCCACAAGGGGTCTAGATTAAGATTAGCGCTACAACTCAGGGTTAGCTTCTAGAAAGTAAGATTGGTTAAGATTGTAACTAACTTCAGGATTAGGGGTTCAACAGGGATAGAAAAGAACTTGAGAAGGAACAGGTAACAGATGTGGCGTCGTCGTATGACGCTCCTCCACACCCGAGCCGGTCTAGGCTTAACCTGTCTCGCCCGATTCCCGCTCCTAAATGTAGGAGAAGGAATGGGAGAGGAAAAGAGATGAGCAGGCAGAAAATGCTGGAATGTTGATTTTATAGGTGAAAAATAAAGTGGGTAGATGGCACAAACTAACCTCCATAGTCTTAAACATTCTTGGCTAAAGACTAATAATTAAAACCCACCAACCTTAAGGTTAGGGTGGGGTGAAGGGTGAGGGTTAGATTTCAAGGTCACAATGGGTAGGAGACTAATAGCATACAGCTAAAAACTAATGATTTAAACCCACCATCCTTAAGGTTAGGGTGGGGTGAAGGGTGAGGGTTAGATTTCAAGGTTACAATGGGTAGGAGACTAATAGCATACAGCTAAAAACTAATAATTTAAACCCACCATCCTTAAGGTTAGGGTGGGGTGAAGGGTGAGGGTTAGATTCTAAGTTACAATGAGTAGGAGGCTAGTAGCATACAGCTAAAGACTAATGATTTAAACCCACCAACCTTAAGGTTAGGGTGGGGTGAAGGGTGAGGGTTAGATTCCAAGGTCACAATGGGTTAGGGTTAGGGTTAGGGTTAGGGTTAGGGTTAGGGTTAGGGTAAGGGTTAGGGTTAGGGTTAGGGTTAGGGTTAGGGTTAGGGTTAGGGTTAGGATATGGGGTTTTGACGACCGTCGGTACCCCCAAAATGAAACTTTGAAGGCGAATAACTCCGGATAGGAAGGTGCTAGAGACTTGAAACCAAGTTCTACCCCCCCTACCAACGGGTCTGGCTTTCGATTGGTGCCATCCGTTTGGCTCTACGACCTTCCGGTCCGGAGATACGCCCACTTTTTGACTTCCGGTTGCCTGTATCTCCGGAACGGAAGGTCGTAGAAACTCGCGGAGACCACCGTTGGATTCAGAAGGGTCGAATTATGGCAGACGGAGCTTGGTTGCGAGTCTCTACGACCTTCCGTTCCGGAGATATCCGCCGTTGAAGTCGTCCCATTGAAACGAATGGGAGGCGGGTGACCGAAAAATTTCTAAGTGCCAGGGCCCAAATCCTTCCCCCAGAAACCTCATAGGAGCACGTTTCAGAGCATTTGGAGTCCAATGGTACCTACTTTGAGTGACCAGTTTTCCCAAACCATACTTAGGGTAAGTGTAAGTGATAGGGTAAGTGATAGTGAAATTGTATGTGTGAGTGTTAAGGTAAGAGTAAGTGATAGGGTAGGTGATAGTGAAAGAGTCTGTTGCCCTGTGATCCTCTGAGTGGAGACGGACAAGGTGATGTGCTCCCTAGGTCTGTATGTGTTAGGGTAAGAGTAAGTGATAGGGTAGGTGATAGTGTAAGTGTAAGAGTCCGTTACCTTGTGACGGTCCTCTGCGTGGAGCCGGACAAGGGGGTGTGCTCCCGAGGTCTGTCAGAGACAGACTGAGCGTTGTAGGGCAGTTTGTGTCCCTTTAAATGCATTTAAATGTAATTTAATGTAATTTTATTAAAAATACCAAATTTCAAGTGACTTTATCTCTTGATAGGAAGGTCGTAGGAAGAAACCGATGGCACCTACCCCCCCAAAGTCGATGTCTGGCTTTCCAACGGTGGAAACCCCGTAGTTCTACGCCCCACCTGAGGTGAGATAATGTCGTTTTTACAGTGTATTTTCTGTATCTCCGGAACGGAAGGTCGTAGAAACTCGGGGAGACCACCGTTGGATTCAGAAGGGTCGAATTAGGGCAGGCGGAAGGTGGTTTGGAGTCTCTACGACCTTCCGTTCTGGAGATATAAGAGGTCAAAGTTTGGCAAACTTGGTCCTACTTTATCTCATCAACCGATCGTCACAGAAACAAGAGGACAAAACCTGTGCCCTGCCTAGACCACGCCGGATCCAACGGTGAAAACCCCGAGTCTCTATGACCTTTGGTTCCGGAGATATAGAAGGTCGAGTGTGGGACATTCGTCCTTCTTTATCTCATCAACCGATCGTCACAGAAACAAGCGGACAAAACCTGTGAACTGTCTAGACCAAGCCGGATCCAACGGTGAAAACCCCGAGTCTCTACGACCTTCCGTTCCGGAGATATCCGCCGTTGAAGTCGTCCCATTGAAACGAATGGGAGGCGGGTGACCGAAAAATTTCTAAGTGCCAGGGCCCAAATCCTTCCCCCAGAAACCTCATAGGAGCACGTTTCAGAGCATTTGAAGTCCAATGGTACCTACTTTGAGTGACCAGTTTTCCCAACCCATACTTAGGGTAAGTGTAAGTGATAGGGTAAGTGATAGTGAAATTGTATGTGTGAGTGTTAAGGTAAGAGTAAGTGATAGGGTAGGTGATAGTGAAAGGGTTAGGGTTAGGGTTAGGGTTAGGAATAGGGAGTAAGTACCACTTTGTGGGTTAGGTGGAGTAGATGGAGTAGATAAATCTCAGTGAGTTCCCCCTGAATTGGTAAATTAACCAAAACAGTTTGAATAGGGAGTCACTGGCAATGCACGGGCCGTCGCATGTCACTCTGGAACCCCTCCCCAACCGTTGGTTCGTATCAATAAAAAGTAAAACAATAGAGTAGGGAAAAAATAAAAGGATCCAATAAAGGAACACTAAGAAGTAGCAAAAATTAGAATAAATAAAGAAGAATAAAGAAAAAAACTAGGTTGGAACAAAAACCGGTACGGAACAGGTACCCGATCTGGTGTCATGGTGTAATGTCACCCACATCCGAGCCAGCATTGGTAAACCATGGTCCTCCCAAGTTCAAATCCAAAGTGTAGCAGAGAGGGAAGGGGAAAGGCCAAGAGATAAGAACAGAATAGAGAATACAGAAAAAATCCTTAAGGTAAGGGCGGGGTGAAGGGTTAGGGTTAGGGTTAGGGTTAGGGTTAGGGTTAGGGTTAGGGTTAGGGTTAGGTGGAGTAGATGGAGTAGATGTATCTCAGTGACATCCCCCTGAATCAGTACCTTGACCAAAACAGTTTGGAGTAGAGAGTCACTGGCAATGCACGGGCCGGCGCGTGTCACTCAGAAACTCCCCTCCAATGTTGGTTTGTCTCAATGTAGAATAGAAAAACAGAATAGGAAAAGATTGAAAAGATAGAATAAAGAACAAACGAGAAAGACAGAATAAATAATACAGAAAAAAGGAAGAAAAAGAAAAAAGAAACAGGGATGGAAAAGAATTTGATGAAGAACAGGTAACAGATGTGGCGTCGTCGTATGACGCTCATCCACACCCGAGCCGGTCTAGGCTTAACCTGTCTCGCCCGATTCCCGCTCCTAAATATAGGAGAAGGAATGGGAGAGGAGAAGAGATAAGCAGGCAGACAATGCTGGAATGTAGAGTTTATAGGTGAAAAGTAAAGTGGGTAGATGGCACGAACTAACCTCCATAATGTTAAACATTCTTCCTAAATGAATACTAATTGGCCACAAGGGGTCTAGATTAAGATTAGCGCTACAACTCAGGGTTAGCTTCTAGAAAGTAAGATTGGTTAAGATTGTAACTAACTTCAGGATTAGGGGTTCAACAGGGATAGAAAAGAACTTGAGAAGGAACAGGTAACAGATGTGGCGTCGTCGTATGACGCTCCTCCACACCCGAGCCGGTCTAGGCTTAACCTGTCTCGCCCGATTCCCGCTCCTAAATGTAGGAGAAGGAATGGGAGAGGAAAAGAGATGAGCAGGCAGAAAATGCTGGAATGTTGATTTTATAGGTGAAAAATAAAGTGGGTAGATGGCACAAACTAACCTCCATAGTCTTAAACATTCTTGGCTAAAGACTAATAATTAAAACCCACCAACCTTAAGGTTAGGGTGGGGTGAAGGGTGAGGGTTAGATTTCAAGGTCACAATGGGTAGGAGACTAATAGCATACAGCTAAAAACTAATGATTTAAACCCACCATCCTTAAGGTTAGGGTGGGGTGAAGGGTGAGGGTTAGATTTCAAGGTTACAATGGGTAGGAGACTAATAGCATACAGCTAAAAACTAATAATTTAAACCCACCATCCTTAAGGTTAGGGTGGGGTGAAGGGTGAGGGTTAGATTCTAAGTTACAATGAGTAGGAGGCTAGTAGCATACAGCTAAAGACTAATGATTTAAACCCACCAACCTTAAGGTTAGGGTGGGGTGAAGGGTGAGGGTTAGATTCCAAGGTCACAATGGGTAGGAGACTAATAGCATCCAGCTAAAAACTAATGATTTAAACCCACCATCCTTAAGGTTAGGGTGGGGTGAAGGGTGAGGGTTAGATTCTAAGTTACAATGAGTAGGAGACTAGTAGCATACAGCTAAAACCTAATGATTTAAACCCACCATCCTTAAGGTAAGGGTGGGTTAAAGGGTGAGGGTTAGATTCTAGGTTTGGTTAGGGTTAGAGCGAAAGATCAGGGTCAGGGGCTAAAAATAAGATAAATAAGTGGCATTAACAGACCTCCATCGTTTAAAACAATATTTGTAACTCCATCCTAAAACCATATTTATATTTCCTTCCATGAGCGGCGTTAGTTAAGCAAACCCAGAAACTCCTGTAATTGTAATAACCAAGAAGACATCTTTAGGACTAAAAAAATACAATCAAGCAAAATTGAAGAAATCCCAGACAAACATCATAATCATGTAATTTATGTCAACCTGAAATAACACAAAAGATCACTCTTCCTATATAAAGGCAAAGGAAGGGAGCTGAATCATAGTAAGTTGTTGCAGGATTTAGGTTTGGATCTCAAAATGAGTGTATAAGGAAGTGTTAATTTGGATCAATCTCATTTATTCCAAATCTTGACACATCATCAGTAGTGTGCCTTGGTATCAACAGATCGTTTCGGCCTTTTAAACACTATACGATCCTACTCCAAGGTGGCCCGACGAGGTGATCATTCTCGCCGTGTGTCAGACTAAATTTTGAAAAACATCCAAAAGGGATTTATGGCCAGCTCCTGAGAGCATCAGTCACAAGTTGGTTATGTCACCATGTAGTTATGAAGCCATGTATGTCTGGCCTTCTTTGTGCACTTAAGAATCAATTTCTCTTATTATATTTGCAATTAGAAATAGGACAATATTAGCCATCAACTTCTTTTCTCACTCATTACCAACAAGCTGTTGTTAAATCAACTCATACATTCACCATTGGGGCTTTATGAAAATCAGAAATTAAACAGTGTTAGCCATCCACTTTATTTCTTATTGATTCCAACAAGCTGTTGTTAAATCAAATCACACTCTGTTGGTGCTGTATGAAAACCAGAAATTGCATACTTTTAGCCATCAACCTCTTTCGTTAATTATTACCAAAAGCTGTTGTTAAATGCAATTATCAATTCACTGCTGGTACTGTATGAGAGCCGGAAATTGAATCCTTTTAGCCATCCACTTCTTTAATCATTCCCAAAAACTGTTGTTAAATGTATTCATCCATTTACTACTGGTGCTGTATGAGAACCAGAAATTGAACACTTTTAGCCATCCACTTCTTTCCTTAATCATTACCAAAAGCTGTTGCTAAATACAATAATCCAGTCACTGCTGGTGCTGTATGAAAACAAGAAATTGAACACCCTTTTAGCCATCCACTTCTTTCCTTAATCATTTCCAAAAACTATTGTTAAATATACTCATGACAACACTGCTGACACTCCATGAAAACCAGTAACTAAAACCAAAAACCTTTATTGTTGGAAATAGCCATTCATAATTACCTTCCGTATTCTAATGTTTTTTTATATTAGAGCCCCAGTCAGCGCAGCAATAAGCTGAACTTAAAGAGTAATAACAAACCTCCTGTAACCGACAGAAACTAAACATTTCACTTTCACCAGGATAAACTAAACCTCAGAAACCGCCAAAGAAAACCAGAAAATAGCTTCATACCTGTAAACCAGTCTACGTTATGGGCTCCGGTTGGCTTTGCTGCGATCAGATGTCAGTTCAATATTCACGCTCCCAACAGTTTAACCGTATTAGGGCTTCAAGTAAAAATCCTTCTGAGCAACAAGCTGCGGTCAGCTGCTGATGTGTCCAGCGACTTCTCCTATGAACAGCACCAAAGCTGTTCGTTCTCTCTCAGCTAACAATATGACTGCGCTCCAAGCTTTATAGGGGGAAAGATAAGGAAGGCGGAGACGTCCCAGCTAACAGAATAACAAAATATTCCCTAAAAACAGCTCATTAACTTCACAAAGGCTTTAAATGACCAAAGAATAAAATACATCTCCAAGTCCGCTCAACCTATTACCAGAGCCCCCACCATCCAGACTGCAAACTAGTGTCTACAGAAGTAATCACAAATGGTAAACAACTCTCTACAAGGCAGCTTATTCACTGCAGCCAAAGCGTCTCCACTAACAACACCCAAAGTCCACCTAAACCACTTACTTTATTTTTTTGCAATATAGATTGACAAGAATTTAAAGTCCCCTATCCAATTTAAATAAGATAACCCCCCACCATCCAGGATGCAAACTAATGACTATAGAAGTAATCACAAATGGTAAACCAACCTCTACAGGGCAGCTAATTAACCACAGCCAAAGCGTCCCCACTCCCAACACCAAACACCAGCCGCCCCCCCTCCCTTCAGATCCCAAATAAGCTTCCCCCGTCAACCTCTAAATAGCACCCTCCAGTGGTGAAAAGAAAGATTATTGTCAGATCCTAAATCAGCTTCTCTTGTCAACCTCTAAATAGCACCATCAAGTGGTGAAAAGAAAGAAACTGTCAGATCCCCAACCAGCTGCCCCTGTCAACCTCCAAATAGCACACTCCAGTGGTGAAAAGAAAGAACTGTCAGATCCCCAACCAGCTACCCCTGTCAACCTCCAAATAGCACACTCCAGTGGTGAAAAGAAAGAACTGTCAGATCCCCAACCAACTACCCCTGTCAACCTCCAAATAGCACACTCCAGTGGTGAAAAGAAAGAACTGTCCGATCCCCAACAAGCTGCCCCTGTCAACCTCACATCAGCACACTCCGGTGGTGAAAAGAGAGATTACCAAAGTGTTGATAACAGAAATTAAACAGCTGCGTTTAAAATCATAAAGGTGCAGTGCCTTTCATTAATGTTCAAATGAATCCTAATCAAAATATAGTAATTTTATCATATTAAGAGAGAAAAAAAAGAGAGAGAGAGAGAGAGAGAGAGAGAGAGAGAGAGAGGGAGTGGGGAGGGAGTTGGGACTGGAGGGAGGGGAAGGGAAGAAGGGAGGAGGGTGAGGGTTGGAGGCTGTCTAGGGTGGGGCTGTAATGGTTGCCAACCTGTGGTTTTGAGGAGTTCCGTTAGTCCGAAGGCACAGGCGAGGTTAGGTGGAGTAGATGTATCTCAGTGACATCCCCCTGAATCAGTACCTTGACCAAAACAGTTTGGAGTAGAGAGTCACTGGCAATGCACGGGCCGGCGCGTGTCACTCAGAAACTCCCCTCCAATGTTGGTTTGTCTCAATGTAGAATAGAAAAACAGAATAGGAAAAGATTGAAAAGATAGAATAAAGAACAAACGAGAAAGACAGAATAAATAATACAGAAAAAAGGAAGAAAAAGAAAAAAGAAACAGGGATGGAAAAGAATTTGATGAAGAACAGGTAACAGATGTGGCGTCGTCGTATGACGCTCATCCACACCCGAGCCGGTCTAGGCTTAACCTGTCTCGCCCGATTCCCGCTCCTAAATATAGGAGAAGGAATGGGAGAGGAGAAGAGATAAGCAGGCAGACAATGCTGGAATGTAGAGTTTATAGGTGAAAAGTAAAGTGGGTAGATGGCACGAACTAACCTCCATAATGTTAAACATTCTTCCTAAATGAATACTAATTGGCCACAAGGGGTCTAGATTAAGATTAGCGCTACAACTCAGGGTTAGCTTCTAGAAAGTAAGATTGGTTAAGATTGTAACTAACTTCAGGATTAGGGGTTCAACAGGGATAGAAAAGAACTTGAGAAGGAACAGGTAACAGATGTGGCGTCGTCGTATGACGCTCCTCCACACCCGAGCCGGTCTAGGCTTAACCTGTCTCGCCCGATTCCCGCTCCTAAATGTAGGAGAAGGAATGGGAGAGGAAAAGAGATGAGCAGGCAGAAAATGCTGGAATGTTGATTTTATAGGTGAAAAATAAAGTGGGTAGATGGCACAAACTAACCTCCATAGTCTTAAACATTCTTGGCTAAAGACTAATAATTAAAACCCACCAACCTTAAGGTTAGGGTGGGGTGAAGGGTGAGGGTTAGATTTCAAGGTCACAATGGGTAGGAGACTAATAGCATACAGCTAAAAACTAATGATTTAAACCCACCATCCTTAAGGTTAGGGTGGGGTGAAGGGTGAGGGTTAGATTTCAAGGTTACAATGGGTAGGAGACTAATAGCATACAGCTAAAAACTAATAATTTAAACCCACCATCCTTAAGGTTAGGGTGGGGTGAAGGGTGAGGGTTAGATTCTAAGTTACAATGAGTAGGAGGCTAGTAGCATACAGCTAAAGACTAATGATTTAAACCCACCAACCTTAAGGTTAGGGTGGGGTGAAGGGTGAGGGTTAGATTCCAAGGTCACAATGGGTTAGGGTTAGGGTTAGGGTTAGGGTTAGGGTTAGGGTAAGGGTTAGGGTTAGGGTTAGGGTTAGGGTTAGGGTTAGGGTTAGGATATGGGGTTTTGACGACCGTCGGTACCCCCAAAATGAAACTTTGAAGGCGAATAACTCCGGATAGGAAGGTGCTAGAGACTTGAAACCAAGTTCTACCCCCCCTACCAACGGGTCTGGCTTTCGATTGGTGCCATCCGTTTGGCTCTACGACCTTCCGGTCCGGAGATACGCCCACTTTTTGACTTCCGGTTGCCTGTATCTCCGGAACGGAAGGTCGTAGAAACTCGCGGAGACCACCGTTGGATTCAGAAGGGTCGAATTATGGCAGACGGAGCTTGGTTGCGAGTCTCTACGACCTTCCGTTCCGGAGATATCCGCCGTTGAAGTCGTCCCATTGAAACGAATGGGAGGCGGGTGACCGAAAAATTTCTAAGTGCCAGGGCCCAAATCCTTCCCCCAGAAACCTCATAGGAGCACGTTTCAGAGCATTTGGAGTCCAATGGTACCTACTTTGAGTGACCAGTTTTCCCAAACCATACTTAGGGTAAGTGTAAGTGATAGGGTAAGTGATAGTGAAATTGTATGTGTGAGTGTTAAGGTAAGAGTAAGTGATAGGGTAGGTGATAGTGAAAGAGTCTGTTGCCCTGTGATCCTCTGAGTGGAGACGGACAAGGTGATGTGCTCCCTAGGTCTGTATGTGTTAGGGTAAGAGTAAGTGATAGGGTAGGTGATAGTGTAAGTGTAAGAGTCCGTTACCTTGTGACGGTCCTCTGCGTGGAGCCGGACAAGGGGGTGTGCTCCCGAGGTCTGTCAGAGACAGACTGAGCGTTGTAGGGCAGTTTGTGTCCCTTTAAATGCATTTAAATGTAATTTAATGTAATTTTATTAAAAATACCAAATTTCAAGTGACTTTATCTCTTGATAGGAAGGTCGTAGGAAGAAACCGATGGCACCTACCCCCCCAAAGTCGATGTCTGGCTTTCCAACGGTGGAAACCCCGTAGTTCTACGCCCCACCTGAGGTGAGATAATGTCGTTTTTACAGTGTATTTTCTGTATCTCCGGAACGGAAGGTCGTAGAAACTCGGGGAGACCACCGTTGGATTCAGAAGGGTCGAATTAGGGCAGGCGGAAGGTGGTTTGGAGTCTCTACGACCTTCCGTTCTGGAGATATAAGAGGTCAAAGTTTGGCAAACTTGGTCCTACTTTATCTCATCAACCGATCGTCACAGAAACAAGAGGACAAAACCTGTGCCCTGCCTAGACCACGCCGGATCCAACGGTGAAAACCCCGAGTCTCTATGACCTTTGGTTCCGGAGATATAGAAGGTCGAGTGTGGGACATTCGTCCTTCTTTATCTCATCAACCGATCGTCACAGAAACAAGCGGACAAAACCTGTGAACTGTCTAGACCAAGCCGGATCCAACGGTGAAAACCCCGAGTCTCTACGACCTTCCGTTCCGGAGATATCCGCCGTTGAAGTCGTCCCATTGAAACGAATGGGAGGCGGGTGACCGAAAAATTTCTAAGTGCCAGGGCCCAAATCCTTCCCCCAGAAACCTCATAGGAGCACGTTTCAGAGCATTTGAAGTCCAATGGTACCTACTTTGAGTGACCAGTTTTCCCAACCCATACTTAGGGTAAGTGTAAGTGATAGGGTAAGTGATAGTGAAATTGTATGTGTGAGTGTTAAGGTAAGAGTAAGTGATAGGGTAGGTGATAGTGAAAGGGTTAGGGTTAGGGTTAGGAATAGGGAGTAAGTACCACTTTGTGGGTTAGGTGGAGTAGATGGAGTAGATAAATCTCAGTGAGTTCCCCCTGAATTGGTAAATTAACCAAAACAGTTTGAATAGGGAGTCACTGGCAATGCACGGGCCGTCGCATGTCACTCTGGAACCCCTCCCCAACCGTTGGTTCGTATCAATAAAAAGTAAAACAATAGAGTAGGGAAAAAATAAAAGGATCCAATAAAGGAACACTAAGAAGTAGCAAAAATTAGAATAAATAAAGAAGAATAAAGAAAAAAACTAGGTTGGAACAAAAACCGGTACGGAACAGGTACCCGATCTGGTGTCATGGTGTAATGTCACCCACATCCGAGCCAGCATTGGTAAACCATGGTCCTCCCAAGTTCAAATCCAAAGTGTAGCAGAGAGGGAAGGGGAAAGGCCAAGAGATAAGAACAGAATAGAGAATACAGAAAAAATCCTTAAGGTAAGGGCGGGGTGAAGGGTTAGGGTTAGGGTTAGGGTTAGGGTTAGGGTTAGGGTTAGGGTTAGGTGGAGTAGATGGAGTAGATGTATCTCAGTGACATCCCCCTGAATCAGTACCTTGACCAAAACAGTTTGGAGTAGAGAGTCACTGGCAATGCACGGGCCGGCGCGTGTCACTCAGAAACTCCCCTCCAATGTTGGTTTGTCTCAATGTAGAATAGAAAAACAGAATAGGAAAAGATTGAAAAGATAGAATAAAGAACAAACGAGAAAGACAGAATAAATAATACAGAAAAAAGGAAGAAAAAGAAAAAAGAAACAGGGATGGAAAAGAATTTGATGAAGAACAGGTAACAGATGTGGCGTCGTCGTATGACGCTCATCCACACCCGAGCCGGTCTAGGCTTAACCTGTCTCGCCCGATTCCCGCTCCTAAATATAGGAGAAGGAATGGGAGAGGAGAAGAGATAAGCAGGCAGACAATGCTGGAATGTAGAGTTTATAGGTGAAAAGTAAAGTGGGTAGATGGCACGAACTAACCTCCATAATGTTAAACATTCTTCCTAAATGAATACTAATTGGCCACAAGGGGTCTAGATTAAGATTAGCGCTACAACTCAGGGTTAGCTTCTAGAAAGTAAGATTGGTTAAGATTGTAACTAACTTCAGGATTAGGGGTTCAACAGGGATAGAAAAGAACTTGAGAAGGAACAGGTAACAGATGTGGCGTCGTCGTATGACGCTCCTCCACACCCGAGCCGGTCTAGGCTTAACCTGTCTCGCCCGATTCCCGCTCCTAAATGTAGGAGAAGGAATGGGAGAGGAAAAGAGATGAGCAGGCAGAAAATGCTGGAATGTTGATTTTATAGGTGAAAAATAAAGTGGGTAGATGGCACAAACTAACCTCCATAGTCTTAAACATTCTTGGCTAAAGACTAATAATTAAAACCCACCAACCTTAAGGTTAGGGTGGGGTGAAGGGTGAGGGTTAGATTTCAAGGTCACAATGGGTAGGAGACTAATAGCATACAGCTAAAAACTAATGATTTAAACCCACCATCCTTAAGGTTAGGGTGGGGTGAAGGGTGAGGGTTAGATTTCAAGGTTACAATGGGTAGGAGACTAATAGCATACAGCTAAAAACTAATAATTTAAACCCACCATCCTTAAGGTTAGGGTGGGGTGAAGGGTGAGGGTTAGATTCTAAGTTACAATGAGTAGGAGGCTAGTAGCATACAGCTAAAGACTAATGATTTAAACCCACCAACCTTAAGGTTAGGGTGGGGTGAAGGGTGAGGGTTAGATTCCAAGGTCACAATGGGTAGGAGACTAATAGCATCCAGCTAAAAACTAATGATTTAAACCCACCATCCTTAAGGTTAGGGTGGGGTGAAGGGTGAGGGTTAGATTCTAAGTTACAATGAGTAGGAGACTAGTAGCATACAGCTAAAACCTAATGATTTAAACCCACCATCCTTAAGGTAAGGGTGGGTTAAAGGGTGAGGGTTAGATTCTAGGTTTGGTTAGGGTTAGAGCGAAAGATCAGGGTCAGGGGCTAAAAATAAGATAAATAAGTGGCATTAACAGACCTCCATCGTTTAAAACAATATTTGTAACTCCATCCTAAAACCATATTTATATTTCCTTCCATGAGCGGCGTTAGTTAAGCACACCCAGAAACTCCTGTAATTGTAATAACCAAGAAGACATCTTTAGGACTAAAAAAATACAATCAAGCAAAATTGAAGAAATCCCAGACAAACATCATAATCATGTAATTTATGTCAACCTGAAATAACACAAAAGATCACTCTTCCTATATAAAGGCAAAGGAAGGGAGCTGAATCATAGTAAGTTGTTGCAGGATTTAGGTTTGGATCTCAAAATGAGTGTATAAGGAAGTGTTAATTTGGATCAATCTCATTTATTCCAAATCTTGACACATCATCAGTAGTGTGCCTTGGTATCAACAGATCGTTTCGGCCTTTTAAACACTATACGATCCTACTCCAAGGTGGCCCGACGAGGTGATCATTCTCGCCGTGTGTCAGACTAAATTTTGAAAAACATCCAAAAGGGATTTATGGCCAGCTCCTGAGAGCATCAGTCACAAGTTGGTTATGTCACCATGTAGTTATGAAGCCATGTATGTCTGGCCTTCTTTGTGCACTTAAGAATCAATTTCTCTTATTATATTTGCAATTAGAAATAGGACAATATTAGCCATCAACTTCTTTTCTCACTCATTACCAACAAGCTGTTGTTAAATCAACTCATACATTCACCATTGGGGCTTTATGAAAATCAGAAATTAAACAGTGTTAGCCATCCACTTTATTTCTTATTGATTCCAACAAGCTGTTGTTAAATCAAATCACACTCTGTTGGTGCTGTATGAAAACCAGAAATTGCATACTTTTAGCCATCAACCTCTTTCGTTAATTATTACCAAAAGCTGTTGTTAAATGCAATTATCAATTCACTGCTGGTACTGTATGAGAGCCGGAAATTGAATCCTTTTAGCCATCCACTTCTTTAATCATTCCCAAAAACTGTTGTTAAATGTATTCATCCATTTACTACTGGTGCTGTATGAGAACCAGAAATTGAACACTTTTAGCCATCCACTTCTTTCCTTAATCATTACCAAAAGCTGTTGCTAAATACAATAATCCAGTCACTGCTGGTGCTGTATGAAAACAAGAAATTGAACACCCTTTTAGCCATCCACTTCTTTCCTTAATCATTTCCAAAAACTATTGTTAAATATACTCATGACAACACTGCTGACACTCCATGAAAACCAGTAACTAAAACCAAAAACCTTTATTGTTGGAAATAGCCATTCATAATTACCTTCCGTATTCTAATGTTTTTTTATATTAGAGCCCCAGTCAGCGCAGCAATAAGCTGAACTTAAAGAGTAATAACAAACCTCCTGTAACCGACAGAAACTAAACATTTCACTTTCACCAGGATAAACTAAACCTCAGAAACCGCCAAAGAAAACCAGAAAATAGCTTCATACCTGTAAACCAGTCTACGTTATGGGCTCCGGTTGGCTTTGCTGCGATCAGATGTCAGTTCAATATTCACGCTCCCAACAGTTTAACCGTATTAGGGCTTCAAGTAAAAATCCTTCTGAGCAACAAGCTGCGGTCAGCTGCTGATGTGTCCAGCGACTTCTCCTATGAACAGCACCAAAGCTGTTCGTTCTCTCTCAGCTAACAATATGACTGCGCTCCAAGCTTTATAGGGGGAAAGATAAGGAAGGCGGAGACGTCCCAGCTAACAGAATAACAAAATATTCCCTAAAAACAGCTCATTAACTTCACAAAGGCTTTAAATGACCAAAGAATAAAATACATCTCCAAGTCCGCTCAACCTATTACCAGAGCCCCCACCATCCAGACTGCAAACTAGTGTCTACAGAAGTAATCACAAATGGTAAACAACTCTCTACAAGGCAGCTTATTCACTGCAGCCAAAGCGTCTCCACTAACAACACCCAAAGTCCACCTAAACCACTTACTTTATTTTTTTGCAATATAGATTGACAAGAATTTAAAGTCCCCTATCCAATTTAAATAAGATAACCCCCCACCATCCAGGATGCAAACTAATGACTATAGAAGTAATCACAAATGGTAAACCAACCTCTACAGGGCAGCTAATTAACCACAGCCAAAGCGTCCCCACTCCCAACACCAAACACCAGCCGCCCCCCCTCCCTTCAGATCCCAAATAAGCTTCCCCCGTCAACCTCTAAATAGCACCCTCCAGTGGTGAAAAGAAAGATTATTGTCAGATCCTAAATCAGCTTCTCTTGTCAACCTCTAAATAGCACCATCAAGTGGTGAAAAGAAAGAAACTGTCAGATCCCCAACCAGCTGCCCCTGTCAACCTCCAAATAGCACACTCCAGTGGTGAAAAGAAAGAACTGTCAGATCCCCAACCAGCTACCCCTGTCAACCTCCAAATAGCACACTCCAGTGGTGAAAAGAAAGAACTGTCAGATCCCCAACCAACTACCCCTGTCAACCTCCAAATAGCACACTCCAGTGGTGAAAAGAAAGAACTGTCCGATCCCCAACAAGCTGCCCCTGTCAACCTCACATCAGCACACTCCGGTGGTGAAAAGAGAGATTACCAAAGTGTTGATAACAGAAATTAAACAGCTGCGTTTAAAATCATAAAGGTGCAGTGCCTTTCATTAATGTTCAAATGAATCCTAATCAAAATATAGTAATTTTATCATATTAAGAGAGAAAAAAAAGAGAGAGAGAGAGAGAGAGAGAGAGAGAGAGAGAGAGGGAGTGGGGAGGGAGTTGGGACTGGAGGGAGGGGAAGGGAAGAAGGGAGGAGGGTGAGGGTTGGAGGCTGTCTAGGGTGGGGCTGTAATGGTTGCCAACCTGTGGTTTTGAGGAGTTCCGTTAGTCCGAAGGCACAGGCGAGGTTAGGTGGAGTAGATGTATCTCAGTGACATCCCCCTGAATCAGTACCTTGACCAAAACAGTTTGGAGTAGAGAGTCACTGGCAATGCACGGGCCGGCGCGTGTCACTCAGAAACTCCCCTCCAATGTTGGTTTGTCTCAATGTAGAATAGAAAAACAGAATAGGAAAAGATTGAAAAGATAGAATAAAGAACAAACGAGAAAGACAGAATAAATAATACAGAAAAAAGGAAGAAAAAGAAAAAAGAAACAGGGATGGAAAAGAATTTGATGAAGAACAGGTAACAGATGTGGCGTCGTCGTATGACGCTCATCCACACCCGAGCCGGTCTAGGCTTAACCTGTCTCGCCCGATTCCCGCTCCTAAATATAGGAGAAGGAATGGGAGAGGAGAAGAGATAAGCAGGCAGACAATGCTGGAATGTAGAGTTTATAGGTGAAAAGTAAAGTGGGTAGGGTTAGGGTTAGGGTTAGGGTTAGGGTTAGGGTTAGGGTTAGGGTTAGGGTTAGGGTTAGGGTTAGGGTTAGGGTTAGGGTTAGGGTTAGGGTTAGGGTTAGGGTTAGGGTTAGGGTTAGGGTTAGGGTTAGGGTTAGGGTTAGGGTTAGGGTTAGGGTTAGGGTTAGGGTTAGGGTTAGGGTTAGGGTTAGGGTTAGGGTTAGGGTTAGGGTTAGGGTTAGGGTTAGGGTTAGGGTTAGGGTTAGGGTTAGGGTTAGGGTTAGGGTTAGGGTTAGGGTTAGGGTTAGGGTTAGGGTTAGGGTTAGGGTTAGGGTTAGGGTTAGGGTTAGGGTTAGGGTTAGGGTTAGGGTTAGGGTTAGGGTTAGGGTTAGGGTTAGGGTTAGGGTTAGGGTTAGGGTTAGGGTTAGGGTTAGGGTTAGGGTTAGGGTTAGGGTTAGGGTTAGGGTTAGGGTTAGGGTTAGGGTTAGGGTTAGGGTTAGGGTTAGGGTTAGGGTTAGGGTTAGGGTTAGGGTTAGGGTTAGGGTTAGGGTTAGGGTTAGGGTTAGGGTTAGGGTTAGGGTTAGGGTTAGGGTTAGGGTTAGGGTTAGGGTTAGGGTTAGGGTTAGGGTTAGGGTTAGGGTTAGGGTTAGGGTTAGGGTTAGGGTTAGGGTTAGGGTTAGGGTTAGGGTTAGGGTTAGGGTTAGGGTTAGGGTTAGGGTTAGGGTTAGGGTTAGGGTTAGGGTTAGGGTTAGGGTTAGGGTTAGGGTTAGGGTTAGGGTTAGGGTTAGGGTTAGGGTTAGGGTTAGGGTTAGGGTTAGGGTTAGGGTTAGGGTTAGGGTTAGGGTTAGGGTTAGGGTTAGGGTTAGGGTTAGGGTTAGGGTTAGGGTTAGGGTTAGGGTTAGGGTTAGGGTTAGGGTTAGGGTTAGGGTTAGGGTTAGGGTTAGGGTTAGGGTTAGGGTTAGGGTTAGGGTTAGGTTAGGGTTAGGGTTAGGAGGTTAGGGTTAGGGTTAGGGTTAGGGTTAGGGTTAGGGTTAGGGTTAGGGTTAGGGTTAGGGTTAGGGTTAGGGTTAGGGTTAGGGTTAGGGTTAGGGTTAGGGTTAGGGTTAGGGTTAGGGTTAGGGTTAGGGTTAGGGTTAGGGTTAGGGTTAGGGTTAGGGTTAGGGTTAGGGTTAGGGTTAGGGTTAGGGTTAGGGTTAGGGTTAGGGTTAGGGTTAGGGTTAGGGTTAGGGTTAGGGTTAGGGTTAGGGTTAGGGTTAGGTTAGGGTTAGGGTTAGGGTTAGGGTTAGGGTTAGGGTTAGGGTTAGGGTTAGGGTTAGGGTTAGGGTTAGGGTTAGGGTTAGGGTTAGGGTTAGGGTTAGGGTTAGGGTTAGGGTTAGGGTTAGGGTTAGGGTTAGGGTTAGGGTTAGGGTTAGGGTTAGGGTTAGGGTTAGGGTTAGGGTTAGGGTTAGGGTTAGGGTTAGGGTTAGGGTTAGGGTTAGGGTTAGGGTTAGGTTAGGGTTAGGGTTAGGGTTAGGGTTAGGGTTAGGGTTAGGGTTAGGGTTAGGGTTAGGGTTAGGGTTAGGTTAGGGTTAGGGTTAGGGTTAGGGTTAGGGTTAGGGTTAGGGTTAGGGTTTGA